>NC_089268.1:27203163-27503163 GCF_963930625.1 Muntiacus reevesi | reverse complement strand
TCACACCAGCTTCTGAGACTTATGTATTTACCTTGATCAGAGAAAGGATTGTGTATATATGCTACCTCTACAAGATTTTGCATTCTTAGTCTTATTAACCCTACAGTTAATGGAAAATCTACCCAGGATGTTGAAAATAGATGATTTCCACATCTCCATCCCCATAAATATTTCTAGCCCATTCATTCAAAAAGCTGCTGCAGATATTTACAATCATCAAGTGCTTATTTTCTTCAGGATATTCCCATGAATTGCACATTCTCAGATCATAAAATTAAATTAGAACTCTAACGATTGTTCTAGGCAAGGACACAGGAACCATCTACCTTTCATGTGTTGTTGGAACATTTGCATCCAGTTTAATCCATTAGGACAAAAACTAAATGCTAGGGATCATCAGCTGAATTTACAAGATATCTCCTGATTCCTTGCATTTGATCCCTGATAGACCACTGTAACTGACCTGCAAGGCTCCCAGGCCCCATACTGATGTCAACATCATGCACTTCTTTGATCTTGGAGCTGTTTCCTCCTGGTCTAAGAGTGTTCTACATGGTCCTATCTCTCACATGGCATCTTTTGGGTGACTTAATGCAGCAAATTCTCAAATATATCCCCTCCTGCTGTTAGATTAGAGAAAATATCCACACAGGAAACTTTGCAGATGAAAATTGTTTAACTATGCTGTTTAGAAGATGTTCTTTTAGATTAATGGACAAGATTAAGAACAGATTTCAATGGTCTTGAAAGCACAAGGGACACCAAAAAGGCAAACACCTCCCGAAATCTCTCCCCTGCTTTGGAGAATTTCATGGACTTGAAGGACGTTATGGCCTGCAACTGTGTAACACCTGTGGATACCTCATCTCTTTGAGCCTACCTAGTAATTGCTAATAACTCTTTTTTTACTGGACAAATTGTTAACTCCATGGCCAATGTCAAACAAAGTTAAATAGGAAAAATCTGAGGCAAAAAGTAATAGCCAACCCCTACTATAAAAATTCCATTAAAAATATTGGGAATTTCTACTACTCTTGGGATTCCCAGGTGGTGCTAGTGGTAAAGAACCCAGCTACCAATACAGGTAGATGTAAGAGACATGAGTTTGATCCCTGGGTGGGGAGGATAGCCTGGAGGAGGGCATGGCAACCCACTCCAGTGTTCTTGCCTGGAGCATCCCATGAACAGAGGAGCCTAGCAGGATGCAGTCCATAGGGTCACACTCAGTTGGACATAGAGAAGGCAATGGCAACCCACTCCAGTACTCTTGCCTGGAAAATCACATTGATGGAGGAGCCTGGTAGGCTACAGTCCATGGGGTCGCTAAGAGTCGGACACAACTGAGTGGCTTCACTTTCACGTTTCACTTTCATGCATTGAAGAAGGAAATGGCAACCCACTCCAGTGTTCTTGCCTGGAGAATCTCAGGGGCGCGGGAGCATGGTGAGCTGCTGTCTATGGAATCACACAGAGTCGGACACGACTGAAGCGACTTAGCAGCAGCAGCAGCAGTGGTTGGACATGACTGAAGTGACTTAGCATGGACACATGGAAATCCACTATTATTCTAAGCTGCTCATGTGAGAGATTTGGCTACTGCTAATAGAGGAATGGGAGTTGATTTCTCTATCATTTACCTTTATGGAGAGCTCCAAAAAGAAAAAAAAAATTATAAAGACATTTCTGGAGCTTTTTTGATTTAAATCCTAACTTCCCTAGGTAAAGACAACTGCTTATGTTTCCTTGGTTTAAGACTATGTCTTAAATATTCTTTCTGTGTGATTTTCCTTCTGTTTTAGTTTCTGGCACTTCAGCTGAAATTTTATATATATGTATATGTATATATGTATATATATATGTATATATGTACATATATATTCCCCAATTACACAGTAATTCCTTAAAAGTTATTTCCAATAATAGAATTGCATATCAAATCAAGGTACAATAATTTGTCTCTCTTATTGCTCAGGAAACAATTTCCTTGATTGCAAGCTTGTTTTAATTTTGTTAGTTTATACTGGCTTGCACAATGTGAAAGAGGGTAAAAACCTAGTAAGTATATTTAGAACAAATGAATGAATGAATTTTTCATTATATTTACTGTCTTTACTATTCTCTTGCCACTTCTATTTCAAAGTAATTCATATAGAATAATCTGCAAAGTGTTTTTCCCCCAGAGTTTGCTGATTCTCATCTCTGTTTTCT
Source organism: Muntiacus reevesi (assembly GCF_963930625.1). Taxonomy (NCBI): domain Eukaryota; kingdom Metazoa; phylum Chordata; class Mammalia; order Artiodactyla; family Cervidae; genus Muntiacus; species Muntiacus reevesi. The sequence continues at coordinate 27,500,955 of NC_089268.1, read as the reverse complement.
CTCCATGAAGTTCCTGCTGAGTGTCATAAGGTGCCTGTCTCTCTCTTTTTTTTTTTTCCTTCCTTTTCGGGTTATTGTTTATCTTCAAACATCTTACTTTAGATAATGAGAAAAAACTATGTAAGACTTTATTGCCTGATGAAAGGTCACCCTGACCGCAGGCGGGAAAGCGCCAGCTGGAAAATGCTGACGGAGAAGCCCCCACCGGAAAGTCCCGGATAAGACATCCACCAATCAACAGCCCATTGCCAGGCAGAATGATGGATGCTAAGGCGCCAAGACTCTGGCCAATCAAAAACTGACACGAGACCGAAAAGTCCAGTCAGCACCCTAGAGCCCGATTCTAACCATATATGGAAAGGTCCCGCCACTTCCGTATCCACCAGGGCATATAGGTGTCGCCCCCCTTCCCGCAGGTTGCAGACTCTTGCTTTCCCCCCTGCTCGCCCCTGGGAGCTCTGCCCAGAAGCGATTGCCCAGTAAAGTCTCTTAACACTCCGGCCCTCTCTTCATCTTGCCGCGGCGTTCTTACACCTACATGCTAATGATTGCAGCAATAAATCATCCACAACTTAAGAAGATATAGTTTTTATTGCTGGGAAAGTAATTTGATGAGAAACTTTTTGTGTGTTTCATTGTTAGAGAGAATTTTCTAGGTTCATAAACATATTAGGACATTTCAGAGGCAAAATCATGACAGAAATGGTGCACAAGAGCTATGAGAAAAGGAGATTTGAAAATAATTTAACAGTTGAATACAGGTCAGAGGAAACTTTGAGAAAGACTGAAGAGTAAATATCTGGAAGGAGCTGACAGAATGTTGGCAGGTCATTTTGAGAAAGTCATTTCCTAGGCAGGTTGATAAGAAGTCTAGGGGTTCCCAAGAAGAGAGGGGTCTGGAATTTTCAAGGAGGAAGAAAAGACAAAAACTTTTTCCCCCTCTACATTCCTTAGGATTATATAACAATAATGTATCCTGTTTGAGGACAGTCTCTGGATTAAACCTTCTGGCTAGTCCTGTCATCTTAAAATGTAAATTATGGGAGTAGGTCTGGTCTTTATAAGGATTATATAGCAATAATGTATCCTGCCTGAGGACAGTCTCTGGATTAAACCCTCTGGCTAATCCTGTTATCTTAAACTGTAAATTATAGGAGTAGGTATGGTGAGGTCTTTATACAACCTCCAGACATTCTTTGGATTCATGGGAGAGTATATAACTCTATTGCTAACACTAGCAAGGGGGTACTTTTTCTACCCCCTTCTGACACCTATGTCAGAAGCTTTCTCTGTCCCTTTTATACTTTAATAAACTCTATTGCACTAAAGCTCCGAGTGATCAAGCCTGTCTCTGGCCCCAGATTGAATTCTTCTCCTCCAGAGGCCAAGAATCCTGGTATCTTTTCATGGATTCAGCAATAACCTTTCAATTTCTGCATCGTTCTCTTTTGCAGTTCTCACTAAGGGTGAAATATCACCTCCTGTATTCTTTCCCAGGCACAATCACTTCGATTAACACCATTCCCCAGTCTCTTCCATCTCTCACTCTGTTCTCCTTTCTACATAAACATATGTTTTTATATTTCCCATTTAAAAATAGACTAAAATTAAGCAAAGCTATGCAGAGCAAGCACCATCAAAATTCCTTCCTTCTAACCTGCCTTCTGTTAAAGATTCTGTCATTTCTTTTTTCTTTTCTTTTTTTTTTTTTTGGTATTCATTCTAGAAGTTCTTGTAGGTCATTATAGAACCATTCAACTTCAGCTTCTTTGGCATTAGTGGTAAGTGTATAGACCTGGATTACTGTGATATGGAATGGTTTGCCATGGAAACGAACAGAGATCATTCTGTCATTTTTGAGATTCCACTCAAGTACTGCATTTCAGACTCATCTTTCAGTGTCATATCTTTTTGTCTTTTCATACTGTTCATGGGTTCTCAAAGCAAGAATACTGAAGTGGTTTGCCATTCCCTTCTCCAGTGGACCATGATTTGTCAGAACTCTCCACCATGACCCGTCCATCTTAGGTGGCCCTATGTGGCATGACTCATAGTTTCACTGAGTTAGACAAGTCTGTAATCCATGTGATTAGTTTGGTTAGTTTTCTGTGATTCTGGTTTTCCTTCTATCTGCCTCCTGATGGATAAGGATAAGAGGCTTGTGGAAACTTCCTGATGGGAGAGACTGACTGTGGGGGAATCTGGGTCTTGTTCTGATGGATGGGGCCATGCTTAGTAAATATTTAATCCAATTATCTGTTGATGGGGCTGTGTTCCCTCTCTGTTGTTTGGCCTGAGGCCAAACTATAGCAGGGTTAATGGTGGTAATGGTGACCTCCTTCAGAAGGATTTATTCAGTGCCCCTGAGCGCCCCCCTCCCCCCCAGCAGACCACTGTTGACCCACGCCTCCACCGGAGACTCCTGGACACTCATAGGCAAGTCTGGCTCAGTCTCTTGTGGGGACACTGCTTCTTTCTCCTGGGTCCTAGTGTGCACAAGGTTTGGCTTGTGCCCTGCAAGAGTCTCTTTCCCCAGTCCCGTGGAAAGTCTGTAGTCAAATCCCACTGGCCTCGAAAGTCAAATTCCTGGGGGTTCTCAGTCCCTTTTCCAGATCCGCAGGTTGGAAAATCTGTTATGGGTCCTAGAACTTTCTTAACAGTGTTCTTCAGTTTGTGGATCATCTGCTTGGTGGCTCTATGGTGGGGCTAATGGTGATCTCCTCCAAGAAGGCTTATGCCACACGCTGTGTTTCCCAGGTCTGCTGCAGCCAGAGCCCCTATCCCTGTGGCAGGCCACTGCTTACCCATGCCTCTGCAGGAGACACTCAACACTCAAGGCAGTTTTGGCTCAATCTGTGGGATCTCTGGGCCCTGGTGCCCACAAAGTTGTGTTTTTGTTTTTGAGCCCTCTGAGTGTCTCTGGTGGGTATGGGGTTTGATTCTAAAGATGATTTCGCTCCTCCTACCATCTTGTTGGGGCTTTTCCTTTGCCCTTGGATGTGAGGTATCTTTTTTTTTGGTGGGATCCAACATTCTCCTGCTGATGGTTGTTCAACAGCGAGTTGCAGTTTTGGAACTAACACCAGAATTTTGGAACTAACACCTTCTAGAGCTAACACCATAATAAGATGTCATTTTCTTCATAGGGGACTGGGATGCAAAAGTAGGAAGTCAAGAGATACCTGGAGTAACAGGAAAGTTTGGCCTTGGAGCACTAAATGAAACAGGGCAAAGGCTAACATAATTTTGCCAAGAGAACACACTGGTCATAGCAAAGACTCTCTTCCAACAACACAAGAGACGACTCTACACATGGAGATCACCAGATGGTCAATACCCAAATCAGATTGATTATATTCTTTGCAGCTGAAGATAGAGAAGCTGTATACAGTCAGCAAAAACAAGACCAGGAGCTGACTGTAGCATCAGATCATGAACTCTCTATTGGAAAATTCAGGCTTAAATTGAAGAAAGTAGGGAAAAGCATTAGATCATTCAGGTATGACCTAAATCAAATCCCTTATGACTATACCGTGGAAGTGACAAAGAAATTCAAGGGACTAGATCTGATAGACAGAGTGCCTGAAGATCTATGAATGGAGTTTCCTGACATTGTACAGGAGTCAGTGATCAAGACCATTCCCAAGAAAAAGAAATGCAAAAAGGCAAAATGGTTGTCTGTGGAGGCCTTACAAATAGTTAAGAAAGGAGGAGAAGCTAAAGGTAAAGGAGAAAAGGAAAGTTATACCCATCTGAATGCAGAGTTCCAAAGAATAGCAAGGAGAGATAAGAAAGCCTTCCCAAGAGATCAATGCAAAGAAATAGAGGAAAACAACGGAATGGGAAAGACTAGAGAGTTCGTCAAGAAAATTAGAGATAGCAAGGGAAAATTTCATCCAAAGATGGGCAAAATAAAGGACAGAAATGGTAAGGACCTAACAAAAGCAGAAGATATTAAGAAGAGGTGGCAAGAATACACAGAAGAACTATACAGAAAAGATCTTCATGACCTAGATAACCACAATGGTGTGATCACTCACCTAAAGCCAGACATCCCAGAATGCAAAGTCAAGTGGGCCATAGGAAGTATTACTATGAACAAAGCTAGTGGAGGTGATGGAGTTCCAGTTGAGCTATTTCAAATCCTAAAAGATGATGTTGTGAAAGTGCTGCACTCAATATGTCGGCAAATCTGGAAAACTCAGCAGTGGCCAGATGACTGGAAAAGGTCAGTTTTCATTCAATCCCAAAGAAAAACAATGCCAAAGAATGCTCAAATTACCACACCATTGTGCTCATCTCACATTAGCAAAGTAATGCTCAAATTCTCCAAGCAAGGTTTCAACACTATGTGAACCAAAAGCTTCCAGATATTCAAGCTGGATTTTGAAAAGGCAGAGGAACCAGAGATCAAATATCCAACATCCACTGGATCATTGAAAAAGCAAGACAATTCCGGGAAATATCTACTTCTGCTTATTGACTACTCCAAAGACTTTGACTGTGTGGATCACAATAAACTGTGGAAAATTCCTGAAGAGATTGGAATACCAGAGCATGTTATCTGCCTCCTGAGAAATCTGTATGCAGCTCAAGAGGCAACAATTAGAACCGATATGGAACAATGGACAGGTTAAAAACTGGGAAAAGAGTTCATCAAGGCTGTATATTTTCACCCTATTTAACTTATATGCAGAGTACATCATGCAAAATGCTGGGCTGGATGAAGCACAAGCTGGAATCAAGATTGCTGGGAGAAATATCAATAACTTCAGATATGCAGATGACACCCCCCTTGTGGCAGAAAGTGAAGAAGAACCAAAGAGCCTCTTGATGAAAGTGAAAGAGGAGAGTGAAGAAGCTGGCTTAAAATTCAACATTCAGAAAACTAAGATCATGGCATCTGGTCCCATCACTTCACTGCAAATAAATATTGAAACAATGGAAACAGTGACAGACTTTATTTTTTGGGCTCCAAATTCACTGCAGATAGTGACTGCAGCCATGAAATTAAAAGACGCTTGTTCCCTGGAAGAAAAATTTTGACCAACCTAGACAGCATATTAAAAAGCAGAGACAGTACTTTGCTGATGAAGGTCTGTTCAGTCAAAGATGTGGTTTTCCTGTAGTCCTTTATGGATGTGAGAGTTTGACCATAAAGAAAGCTGAGTGCCAAAGAAATGATGCTTTTGAACTGTGGTGTTGGATAAGACTCTTGAGAGTCGCTTGAACTGCAAGAATATCAAACCAGTCCATCCTAAAGGACTAATTAGTCCTGAATATTCTTTGGAAAGACTAATGCTGAAGCTGAAACTCCAATACTTTGGCCATCTATGTGAAGAGCTGACTCATTTGAAAAGACCCTGATGCTGGAAAGATTGAAGGCAGAAGAAGAGGACAATAGAGGATGAGATGGTTGGATGGCATCACTGACTTGACAGATATGAATTTGAGCAAGCTCCGAGTGTTAGTGATGGACTGAGAAGCCTGGTGTGCTGCAGTCCTCAGGGTCACAAAGAGTCTGACACGACTGAGAGACTGAGCTGACCTGAACTGATTTCTTTCTACTTTTTACAATCAATGTTTCTTTGAAAGAGTGGTCCTCAGTCATCCCCCTCACTCACCAAATATCCATTGTTTATAAGATTTCACAATGTTAGCATTCTAATGCCTTTAGATTGGAGGATGAATAAGCATAATGTGGTATATCCATATAATGGGATTCTATTAAAAATAAACAAACCACTGAAATATGCAAAAGTGTGTGTCTAAGATATTATGCTAAGTGAAAGAAGTCAGACATAAAAGATCATATATTATATGACTGCAACTGTATATATCCAGAAAAGGAAAATCTATATATAGAGAAAATAGACTAGAGATCTTGGGCCTGGGAACAATGATTATTTGAAAACGAAAGCAAGAGGTCTTTTGGGGAGATGGAATCCTTTACGACTGGATCAGTAATGATTGCCCAACCATGTAAATATGCTAAAAAGTATTGAGTTGATTTTTTTAAACGAATGAACAGTTGAATGAATGTATGGTATGCAAATAACATCTCAACAAACCTTTTTCTAAGAATCATCACAGAATTAAGTACCTTGTATGGATTTATAAGAGTTTCAGAGTTCTTACTTTATTTAAGGTACATTTTCTCTATGTTGATTTTTCAACCATGACATGAAATTTATGTAAATGTAGAAATCCCTTGGAATTTCCATAGCAAAGGGTTTACTTTGGGATTACTTTATTAAAGAAAGGAAATGAGCAGGTTGTATTTAACAAAAGAGGATTGTATATGTTTACTATACCTGCTACTATACCACAACAAAATACCACTAGCTGAGTAGCTTAAATGTTGGAAGTTATTGTAATAGCATTGTGGAGGCCAGAAATCTGAGTTCAAGATGTTGGCATGGTGATGCTTCCTCTGAAGGCGCTAGGAAAGGATTGGTACCAAGACTTTATTTTTAAACTTTGGGTGGTTTGCTAGCAGCTTTGGAACTTCCTTGCTTGTGGCAGCAAACTCCAATCTTCAAAAGCTGTTCTTTCTGTGCATGTGTTTATGTCCACATCTTTCCTTTTCATAAAGACAACAGTTATGTTGATTTAGGGACCCGTTCTATGCCATCTTAACTAACTATATCTACAATGACCCTATTTCCAAATAAGGTCACATAGTGAGGTACTGGAGGTGAGGCTTTACATATCATAGAATATACTAAGAAGGAAATAAAAACAAGGGAAATATAAATAGAGACTTTAGATAAGTATTTTGAGAAGTTTGATTATGAAAGAGAGTCAAAAGAGTTAGTAAGAAGATGTAGAGCTGATGGAAAATTGCATTATTTTGATTTTAAGATAGACAAGATTTAAAATTTTTAAGTTTATGGTAGAAAAACTAGTAGGAACACTGAGAGGAATAATTGATGGACCTCAGTACCATGTAAGACACAGGATGGAAAGATGGGTAGAAAGAAGAGATAGATTGGTGTTCTGTAAAGGAAGAGGGATATTTCTCTTAATGTAACAGTGAGGGAGGAGGATTGCAGAGTTGGGAGATTTAGATAAGTTTGCTATATTTGTCATTACAAAGATGAAGCGATTCCCTTCTGATTGATTCTATTTGTTATTATCATTACTATTCTTTCAAAATGGAAATGCAGTCTTATATTGAGAATTAGGTGGGAGTAGAATTAGAAGTTTTAAAAAGTGGAATTTTTAATGAAATTGACTGAAAGGCAAGGGAATGTAAATGACTGGAGACACATGGGAAGCTTGCCAGATAGAGCACTGCCACCAACAGTGCTACTGCCCAAGTTGTGACAGGTTACTACACATGTATAGAGTAACCATTCTGCTCATCTGTGTGGATTTATAGCATGTTCAACTATATGAACATTTCTCCAGTATGAGAAATGCATAATAGATTCATTCATTTTGGGATTTTTTTCCAAGCAGATGTGCAAAAGGACAATGAGATCAGGAACTTTCACTTATTAGTAAAAGAATCCCTAAAATTGTTAATCCTGGCATTTAAATAGGAAAGAGTAGGAAGTGAAATCAGGAGGGTTTGATGAGTCAGGAGAAATTGGGAGACCGTAACTTGACTCATACACTGGAGGAGTAGGAGTTGCTAAGAAATCAAGTACAGGACTCTATGCCTACTATTTCACTTAAATAGTCAACTGTGGGTGTCATCTGTTGCCATCCTTAAAGGGGGGGGGGGTATACTAGCTAGGATTGAATTCAATTATAAATGACAAAAATTCAAAGTATAAAAAGCTTAGAGAGATAACAGTTTATTTCGCTGAAGATAATTTAGGAACTGAGTAACAGAGTAGCTCCGCAAGTTATCAAAAACATAAGTCATTGTATCTTGTCTGCCACCCATGACTTTTACATGGTCACAGATGTTTCATTAATTATAGATTTCAGGCATCATAAAAAGCAAACAGAATGAGAAAAGCACACAGTTTTCCTTTAAAGAAACATCCCAGAAATTATACAGAATAATTAATCTTATAATGCACTGGTCATCATTTAGTGATATTCAGCTGGTAGTCTAAGAAATTTAACCTTTATACTAGGTTATCACAGGCATAGTAATAGTAGGAGTTTATGATTAAGGAAAAAGAAAGAAATGACATGAGAGGCAACAATCAGTCAGTCTCACAGAACTTCACCTTGAGAATGAACTAGTATGCAGGAGGGGGAAAAAAATCAATTTGTGGCCAGTGGGGAGAATTATAATGATCACTTGGGCCCAATGCAGTAATTTCTCATGGAGGTGTAGGCACATGAATTACAACATCAGTGTGTTCTACTCCACCTGGACAATGGTCAAGGGGCCAGAGTCAGGGGACCAAAGTCTGAAAAGTGGTCTTAAGACACCATAAAATGTCTGTTTGGAAAATGTGAAAATGTGAGATTCATCTGTCATATTATAGAAAGATACATCTCCAGCCTCATAATCCAGGAATATCCCTACACTAAGGGGTTTTTCTCTTAGAGTAAGATAAGTTTCTGAGATGGTAAGAGCCCAGTAATCCTCCTGGTGGAGTCTAATGGCCCAGAAACCATTCTGTGGGGACATTTGGAAAGTCCCCTTCCTTGATACATTATCCCTACAAACTCCCAGGTCCCAGGAATGCAGGTCCCCAACTTCCACCTCCCAGTAGTATCTTCCCGAACAGATTTGTGGCTGACCCAGCACACAGGGAATAGAGACAAATCTCTGTGTGGAGCTGGGTAGATCTTGCTGTATTTCCTGCAAGGTTACTCCTCTCCCCTCTTCAGTCAGGAGGAGGCTGGGATGAGCAGTGGCTTCATCAAGAGTCACATTTACTGCAAAAACAATTAGACTATCATGTTTATGGAGAGTCTCAGTAGGCCTGGGCCAGAGGGTCCCCATTCTGTGAGAACTTCTCTGGCCCTGGGAAGATCCAAGTCATTTTCACCTGTCTTCCTTTCTTAACCCACAAGGAGCGGGGTCCCTCCTGGACCATCATACTCACCAGCTTGGAACTCTTCTTTCCTCCAATCTGCAAGGAACATATGAATGTGAGAAGCCCCATCTGATTGATAAATACATCCATCTGCTCAGATTACGAGTATAAATTCTCAAGGATTAATTTATGAGTGATAATATCCAAAGAAATTATTCTTTGATATACTTGCACCTCTTTTCAGTCTGTTAAATTATGTCTGGCTTTAAGAACTGATTTCTTTGCAAATCAAAACCACAATGAGGTACCATTACACGCCAGTCAGGATGGCTGCTATCCAAAAGTCTACAAGCAATAAACGCTGGAGAGGGTGTGGAGAAAAGGGAACCCTTTTACACTGTTGGTGGGAATGCAAACTAGTATAGCCACTATGGAAAACAGTGTGGAGATTTCTTAAAAAACTGGAAATAGAACTGCCATATGACCCAGCAATCCCACTTCTGGGCATACACACCGAGGAAACCAGATCTGAAAGAGACACATGCACCCCAATGTTCATCGCAGCACTGTTTATAATAGCCAGGACATGGAAGCAACCTAGATGCCCATCAGCAGATGAATGGATAAGAAAGCTGTGGTACATATACACCATGGAATATTACTCAGCCATTAAAAAGAATTCATTTGAATCAGTTCTAATGAGATGGATGAAACTGGAGCCCATTATACAGAGTGAAGTAAGCCAGAAAGATAAAGAACATTACAGCATACTAACACATATATATGGAATTTAGAAAGATGGTAACGATAACCCTATATACAAAACAGAAAAAGAGACACAGACGTACAGAACAGACTTTTGAACTCTGTGGGAGAAGGTGAGGGTGGGATGTTTCGAAAGAACAGCACGTATATTATCTATGGTGAAACAGACCACCAGCCCAGGTGGGATGCATGAGACAAGTGCTCGGGCCTGGTGCACTGGGAGGACCCAGAGGAGTCGGGTGGAGAGGGAGGTGGGAGGGGGGATCGGGATGGGGAATACGTGCAACTCTATGACTGATTCATATCAATGTATGACAAAACCCACTGAAGTGTTGTGAAGTAATTAGCTTCCAACTAATAAAAATAAATAAATAAAAAGAAATGAGCTATCAGCAAGGAGATCCAACTAGTCCATCTTAAAGGAAATCAGTCCTGAATATTCATTGGAAGGACTAATGCTAAAGCTGAAACTCCAATACTTTGGCCACCTGATGCAAAGAGCTGACTCATTTGAAAAGACCCTGATGCTGGGAAAGATTGAAGGCGGGAGGAGAAGGGGACGACAGAGGATGAGATGGTTGGATGGCATCACCGACGCAATGGACATGAGTTTGAGTCTGCTCCCGGAGTTGGTGATGGACAGGGAAGACTTGTGTGCTGCAGTCCATAGGGTCGCAAAGAGTTGGACACGACTGAGTGACTGAGCTGAACTGACTGAACACTATAATAATTTGTTATAGCAGCCCTACCACACTGATATACAGGATTGAAGTTTTTCATGTTATTCTATTAACCTTCTATAATTTTCAACTATTATAATAAGAGTCACATGGTGGAAAAAAGATGTTGCAGTCACAACACAGTTCTCACAGCACAGTCCTAATTCTTTTATTGTCTTTGTTCCTTTTGGAAATAATATAAGCAGTTTCCTGAAATAAAATAAATTTTATCTTAAAAAAAAAAAATAAATAAATTAAAAAAAAAAAAGAAAGAAATGAGCTATCAAAAAAAAAAAAAAAAAAAAGAACTGATTTCTTCAACCAACATTCCCATAGGATAAGTATCCATAATCTATTTAAGATGTTAGAAAAGAAATAGAGATTATGATATGTCTGACCAAGTAAATTCTTTTTGTTGTAGTTTCCTCAGATTTTATAGGTGATAATCTTTTACTTATCCTCAAAGCATGATCTGTCAATTAAAAAATAATAAAACAAATAATAAATGTTGGCTAGGATGTGGAGAAAAGGGAACCCTGTAAATGGTTGATGGATGTAAACTAGGGGAAAATAGTATAAAGGCTCCTCAAAACACTAAAAATAGAACTGCCATATGATCCAGCAATTCCACACCTAGGTATATAACCAAAGAAAATTAAAAACACAAATTTGAAAAGGTACATGCACCCAATTGTTCATACTACACCTGAATTTAGTGTGTGTGTATATATATATATATATATATATATATATATATATATACTACAAATGACTAAATATTTTTCTTTTGTATGTATGTATGTATATATAAATACACATACTGAAAACTGTTCCTTTGTGTGTCTGTGTATATATAAACAAAAACATGAAATTTTGACATTTGCAACAATATGGATGGGCCTGGAAGGTATTACTATTAATGAAATAAGTAAGACAGAGGAAGATAGAGTATGTTATCACTTATATGTGGAATCTAAAAAATAAAATAGTGAACGTAACAAAACAGAAACAGACTTACAGATATAGAGAGTAAATGTAATTATCAACGGGGAGAGGAAAGAGGGGAGGAACAATATTAGGGTTTCATAGGTACAAACTACTATGTATAAAATAAATAAATCTAAAGGATATATTGTACAGCATGGGAAATATGCTTCTCTGGGTTGGGAAGATCTCCTAGGGAAGGAAGTGGCAATCCACTCCAGTACTCTTGCCTGGAGAATCCCATGGATGGAGGAGCTTGCTAGGCTACAGTTCACTGGGTCACAAAGAGTTGGATATGAATGAGTGATGTCCCTTTCTTTCTTTCATGGGGAATATAGCCAATTTTTATAATAACTTAAATGGAGTATAGCCTACAAAATTTTGAAGTCACTATGTTGTAGACCTGAAACTAATGTAATATTGTAAGCCAACTATGCCTTGTAGAAAGTGAAGAACTAAAGAACCTCTTGATGAAAGTGAAAGAGGAGAGTGAAAAAGTTGGCTTAAAGCTCAACACTCAGAAAACTAAGATCATGACATCCAGTCCCATCACTTCATGGCAGGTAGATGGGGAAACAGTGGAAACAGTGGCTGACTTTTTTGGGGCTCCAAAATCACTGCAGATGGTGATTGCAGCCATGAAATTAAAAGACGCTTACTCCTTGGAAGGAAAGTTATGACCAACCTAGATAGCACATTAAAAAGCAGAGACATTACTTTGCCAACAGATGTCCGTCTAGTTAAGGCTATGGTTTTTCCAGTGGTAATGTATGGATGTGAGAGTTGTACTATAAAGAAAGCTGTGCACTGAAGAATTGATGCTTTTGAACTGTGGGGTTGGAAAAGACTCTTGAGAGTCCCTTGGACTGCGAGAAGATCCAATCAGTCCATCCTAAAGATCAGTCCTGGGTGTTCATTGGAAGGATTGATGCTGAAGCTGAAACTCCAATACTTTGGCCACCTGATGCAAAGAGCTGACTCATTTGAAAAGACCCTGATGCTGGGAAAGATTGGGGACAGGAGGAGAAGTGGACGACAGAGGATGAGATAATTGGATGGCATCATCGACTCTATGGACATGGTTTGGGTGGCCTCTGGGAGTTGGTGATGGACAGGGAGGCCTGGCGTGCTGCAGTTCGTGGGGTCAAAAATAGTTGGACAGGACTGAGCAACTGAACTGAACTGAACTGAACTATGCCTCAATTATTAAAAAATCAAATAGAAAATAATAATGGTCAAATTGCTAAAATTTAATATTTTAAATACATTATTATCTTTTAAAATACTGAGTAATTTATTGAGTTCATAAAATGCATATTTTGGAGTTTCTTTAATTTTTATTGTATTGTTTTGCATGCAGTAGGTATTCATTTAAAATATATTTTGCAATAGGACAGTTTTGTTTTTTTTTTTAATCAGAATCCATATCACTCACCAGGGTATAATGTTGACTCCCTCCAGCCTGCAAAAACAAAAATAGGAAATTTTACTTTTTTTTCTTCCATTTTTTTTCTCATTGTATTTTTCATTTCTCCTTGTCTTTGTCATAAATTTTCTTCTGAATTCTTTAGACTTCCTCTTTTTATCCTATATTCTCATATTCCATTTTTAGAAAACACAATGATAAAAATGATCACATGGAGGGTAGATAGAAACATAGAAGCAATAAAAAGTGGGAGGGATGAAGGAGAAGTGGGAAGGAGAGGACATGAAATAAATTAAGGAAGGAAGGGGAGAGAAGGAAGAACATGCTGAATCACTGGTGGTTTGTCTTTTGAAAATAATTAATTGAAATTACTAGAATTTAGCAAGATAACTCTTCAAATGCTTTTTGCCTACTATAAGCACTTTTGTTGCATTTCTAAACCGTATTCAACTTCTACAGCAGAAGAATATGAGATTTAGAAGAATAAAGGGTTCTGGGAAATAAGCTTTACTCACCTAATTTGAACTGAGCCTTCCTCCTATCTGAGAGAAAACAAACAAGTATATATACACATATATAATGTTAACTAATTAGTTAAAAAAATGTTTTCTTAACATCATAAAAAAAATTCAAGTAAAGTTATACATGTGCACATACATGCGCCAATGCTAGTAGTGTCTGAAAGTTGACCAAGTAATGTCCATTTTAAAAGCAACTAAAGAAATCTCTGAAGCCTACTGCATCTGAAAATCTTCTTACAATTTGAAGAATATAATTTGATATGTAGGGACATGAGAGTTTAATAATTCTTATGATATAGTACTAAAATAGTGTAGGAATAACTTGGAAAATAACTTTAGATTTTAGGTTTACAATGTAGTTTATTTGAGTGAAAAAAATGTATGTATAAAGACCTTGAAGTATTAATGATTGAAAAGGTGAAAATAAAAATAAAAGAACAATAATTATGGTTGGAAAAAAAATCAGGCAAAGTCATGCAAAAAATATTTATACACCTTAAATCACCTGAGAATATAGTCAAGAGAAATGAACTAGGAAATCTCAAGATTAACTTGACATCAATATATATAGCATAATATACAGGTCAAACAAAAAAAGGAATTTATCTCGCTCAGCTACTTTGGAGTTGTAACTTTCCCATAAAAACAAGCACAATATCATGTATAAAACAATGGGCACTCCATATCAGAGCAGATGCTGAAGAACCCAAATTAAAAGAAACTTTCTGTCATCATTCTTAGCTTAATTTCCTTTATCTCACCAACTGTAAAACTAACTACTGTAAAATGAATTACTGTAAAATTCCAGTAATCACCTGGACTATATTAACAGAAGAAGCCTAAAAATAAAGCATAGAAAGGAAAGGAAGTGAACAAAAGCTGAGAGAATGAAAAGGGAACTTAACATGGAATGAGTTCAGGAAGCTAGAAAAAAAAACAGATAAGGTAATTTGAAATCCACAAGAAGAAAAAGGCAAGACAGGAGTGAGTAAGAGGTAATGAGATAGGAAGTGATGGGAAATTTTTTTTTCAAAGAAATATATCAGCAAAAAAGAATGTCAGAAAAAAGTTACCAATTTCTTTCTGAAGATCTTCTGAAAAATAAAATGGAAATCTCATGTAAATATCAAGAGAAAGCAATATAAAAAATGAAAATGAGTAGAAAATTTTCATTGCATGGTAAACTGGAAGGATGAATGTGATTAGAAACAAACAAATAAAAACTCTTAAAAAAAAAAAAAACAGCCAAGGAAACACAGTTTTATCTTCAAATACTGAGAAAAGGAAGTGAATTTGCCCAGTTGAATAAATAAAGAAGAATGATGATGATTAGGGCAGAAAAACTAACTAGGATTTTATCCCATACATACATACTTTATGAAAAGCATTAAGGACACTCATAATTGAAGATTTGGACAAAATACATATTTAATAAAAGAATAAAATAATTCCATAGCAAATGTTATCTTCATAGTAGCATGTTGAAACTGATTTTGAGTTATGCAAGTCTTTCTATGTCAGATTAAAGCAGTTGTCTTTAAGTGAAACAATTTGTGTGAATTGTAGTCAATAAACACTAAGTCCTGAGAGTATCTTTTTAGAAGATGTCATAGCCATTAAGAAAGCAAATGACTACAATGTCTGAGTATATTCTTTGGTGACTGCAACCATGAAATTAAAAGCTGATTGCTTGCTCCTTGGAAGAAAAGTTATGACCAACCTAGATAACATGTTAAAAAGCAGAGACATTCATTTGCCAACAACGGTACGACCAGTCAAAGCTATGGTTTTTCCAATAGTCGTGTATGGATGTGAGAGTTGGACTATAAAGAAAGCTGAGTGCCGAAGAACTGATGCTTTAGAACTGTGGTGATAGAGAAGACTCTTGAGAGTCCCCTGGACTGCAAGGAGATCAAACCAGTCCACCCTAAAGGAAATCAGTCCTGAATATTCATTGGAAGCACTGATGCTGAAGCTGAAACTCAAATACTTTGGCCACCTGATGGGAAGAACTGCCTCTTTGGAAAAGACCCTGATGCTGGGTAAGGTTGAAGGCAGGAGGAGAAGGAGATGACAGAGGATGAGATGGTTGGATTGCATCACCGACTCGATGGACATGAGTTTGAGCAAGCTGTGGGAGTTGGTGATGGACAGGCAAGCCTGGCGTGTTGCAGTCCATGCGGTCATAAAGTCTGACACAACTGAGCAACTGAACTGAACTGACAATCTTTTCTGAAGTCTAATGGTTTCTACTTACATTGAATAATAGTGCAATGAAATTTAATTGAGTTTTCAGTTGAGAGAACTTTTAAAATTAGATTTGATAAACTCACACTCTCAATTTTATCAGAAGAAGTTCAAAGAATTGAAGTTAGGACTGTAATGAAACTTCCATTTCTATTAACTTACATATAAGTACACCATTTATCAGCACATAAATATTTTATAAGTAAGCCAAAAATTAATGAAATACATTAATGTTTATCTTATATTCATGTATTTGAAGGGACTTAAAATATGAGTTAATGGAGATAAGATAATGCTAGTATTACATGAGAAAAATGTTAGAAGATCATTCTTTAAGCAGTTTATTTTTAATCTTATCCCTATAATGTGACTCTAGGCTTTATGGGATTTCCCTGGTGGCTCAGATGTTAAAGAATTGCATGCAATGAGGGAGACCCAGGTTTGATCCCTGGGTGGGGAATATTCCCTGGAGATGGGAATGGCTACCCATTCCAGTATTGTTGCCTGGAGAATTCCATGGACAGAGAAGCCTGGTGGGCTACAGTCCATGGGGTCATAAAGAGTGAGACATGACTGAGTGAATAACACTTTCACTTCACTTTCAGGTTTTATTGAAGTCCTTTAAAAAACCTACATATACATTTCAAGGGATAAGCTCTTGTCTAGAATTCATGTGTTGTAAAAAGTATCTTGGGCATTCTTGCATGTTATAAGTTTTAAGCTTTTATATAGGGATTCCCTGGTAGCCCAATAGTCAAGAATCTGCTGCAGGCGATTCTCTCCCTGAAGAAGAAAATGGCAACCCTATCCAGTATTCTTCCCTGGAGAATTCTATGGGCAGAAGACCCTGGTGGGCTACAGTCTATGTGGTTGCAAAAGAGTTGGACACAACTTAGCGACTAAACAACAATGATGATATAAAAGTACACATGTGCTTTTCCTACATTCTTTGAAGAAACCTCTTTGGTGATGCTAATTCCACTGCTTCCTCCTTTTCCCATCATTGTTATATTCTCTAGACTTAACCATCTATTGATACTCATTCATGCCTCTCAAGTAATAACCTTCCTGAATTTTTATACCTTCTAACCCAATTTTCTTCATGGGAAAAATGAGGATATTGTTATACAATTCCAGTGAAGAAAATCTTATAATTTCTATACAATGAAATGAAAGGAAGGGAAATAAAATATTAAAAGGCAGGTGAAGTGGGCTCTAATAATATCACCTGAGCCTATCTTGGATAAAGGTAGCACAACAGTTTTCTAAAAAATACCATAAACTTCTAAAGTATATTATTAATAAAAATTTATTTAATAGAAAAGATCTGTATACATAGATTGGAATGGCAGGATAAATTATGCAAATGATAATGGTGAAAATTTCAATAACAAATGAAGATACGAAGCTTCAGTTAGAATCATAGGATCATCAGAAAAATTCATTTAAAGCATATGTAGATTGGAATTGCAGAAAATGTTCATTGATATTTGAAGAAATAAGAACAAGGAGATCGAACCAGTCAATCCTAAAGGAAATCAATCCTGAATATTCATTGGAAGGACTGATGCTGAAGCTGAAGCTCCAATACTTCAGTCACCTGATGCAAAGAGCTGGCTCGTTGGAAAAGACCGTGATGCTGGGAAAGGTTGATGGCAAAAGGAGAAGGGGATGACAGAGGATGAGATGGTGAGATAGCATCATTAACTCAATGCACATGATTTGAGCAAACTCAAGGTGATAGTGGAAGATAGGGAGACTGGCATGCTATAGCCCATGAAATCACAAGGAATCAGATATGACTTAGCATCTGAACAACAAGAGATGACATAATGACTAGATAACAGAGTAAACTACATAAATGGGATTAACCTTTTCATTGTCCATACTTAGCAGAAAATAAAAAAAATAAAGAACCAATTCATTTAAAAGCAAGTCCTATATGCAAAACAGAAAAAGACACAAAGATGTACAAGACAGACTTTTGGACTCTGTGGGAAAAGGCGAGGGTGGGATGTTTCGAGAGAACAACATGTATATTATCTATAGGGAAACAGATCACCAGCCCAGGTGGGATGCATGAGACAAGTGCTCAGGCCTGGTGCACTGGGAAGACCCAGAGGGATCGGGTGGAGAGGGAGGTGGAGGGGGGATCGGGATGGGGAATACATATAAATTCATGGCTGATTCATGTCAATGTATGACAAAAACCACTACAATATTGTAAAGTAATTAGCCTCCAACTAACAAAAATAAAAGGGGAAAAAAAAAAAGCAAGTCACTATGTCAGGAAGGAAAAGGACAAAAATTTGAAACACGTCCATAGTTTTCAAAATGACTCATATCTCTGACAAGTTGAAACTATAGGATTCAAAGCCCATCTCAAAAGCCAATAAAATGCAATAGTGTTTTACAGGACCCCCACCCCTTACACAGAAGAAGGTACTAAGACAGGAAACAAAACCTGAGAGGAGATACCATAAGATGTGTCTGGGATAAATGATATCAATCATTCATCTTCAATTGAACAGTCACATTTTTAAGAAAAAAATGCAGGAAGATTGCTTACAAGATGGTGGAGTAGAAAAACCTTGAACTCGTCTCCTCTTATGAGTACACAAAAACCACAACTATCTGTTAAACAACCATCAATAAGAGGGACTGGGACCTGCTAAACAGATATTCTATAACTAAAGACACAAAGAAGAAATCACAGTGAGATGGTAGGAGGGGCACACTTGTGATATAATCAAGTCCAAAATCCCCTGAGGGGTTTTGCACAGGTTTTCCCACAAGAGTAAGAGTTCTGAATCCCATATCTCTGCAACCTGGGGGTTTGGTGTCAGGAAGAGGAGTCCCCAAATTATTTGACTTTGAAGGCCAGTGGGGCTTAAATTGCAGGGGCTCCACAGGACTGGGGAAAAAGAGGCTTCACTCTTAAAGAGTGTGCACAAAATCTCATGTGTACCAGTATTGACGGCCAAAGCACTAACTTCATAGAAGCCTGGGCCAGACTTACCTGCTGGTCTTGGAAGTTCTCCTGGGAACATAAGAGGGGCACAGCAGTAGCTTACTCTGGGGGATAGACACAGTGGTGGATATATTGGGGAGTATTCATCTGCATGAGCTCTCACTGGAGGCTGACATCTTGCTTAGGTCATTAACACCAAGTTCTGGCCCCACCCAACAGTTGGTAGGAGCCAGTGCTGGGATGCTTCAGGCCAAACAATCAACTGGGGGAAATACAGCCCCACCAATCAGCAGACAGGCTGTCCAAAGATTTCTTAAGTTCACAACCACCTCTAGACACACCCCTTGACCTGGCCCTGCCCACTAGAGGGCCAGGACCTAGCTCCACTCATCAGTGGTCAGGCATTGGCCCCTCCTGCCAGAAAGCCTACACTAACCACTAGACCAGACTCATCTACCAGGCAGCAGATGGCAGAAGCAAGAAAACCACAATCCCACAGTCAGTGGAACTGAGCCTGCAATTTGCATTAGCATATGAAGAGCCTACTCATTGGTAAAGACCCTGATGCTGGGAAAGATTGAGGGCAGAGGAGAAAGGGGCGACAGAAGATGAGATGGTTGGATAGCATCACCGACTCAATGGACATAAGTTTGAGCAAACTCTGGGAGATAGTGAAGGACAGGGAAGCCTGACAATCCTGCCATTCATGGAGTTGCAAAGAATTGGACACAACTGAGTGACTGAACAACAAATGTGTAAAATAGATAGCAGGTGAAAAGTTGCTATGCAACACAGGGAGCCCAGCCTGTTTCTCTGTGATGACCTAGAGGGATGAGGTAGGGGGAGGGGAGGGAAGCTCAAGAGGTAGGTGATATACGTATAGTGAAAGTGAAATTGCTCAGTCGTGTCCGACTCTTTGCGACCCCATGGACTATAGCCTACCAGGCTCCTCTGTCCATGGGATTTTCCAGGCAAGAGTATTGGAGTGGGTTGCCATTTCCTTCTCCAGGGAATCTTCCTGACCCAGGGATTGAACCCAGACCTCCTGCATTGCAGGCAGATGCTTTACTGTATGAGCCTTATTAGCATTGTTGTATGGCAGAAACCAACAAAATCTTATAAAACAATTTTCTCCCATTAAGTAATAAATTAAAAAAAAAAAAAAACAAACCAAAACAACAACAGATCAGACCCTACCCTGGGACCAGCTGATTCCTTACCCTTGAGTAGTGTGAGGGGAGTGCACTATTGGGACACCTAAGACATCCCCTACAGAGGGTCGCTTCTCCAAGGTTAAGGAGTGTAGCTAACCCCTCTCTCTCTCTGTGTGTTAGTTACTCAGTTGTGTCCAACTCTAACATACATAAAAACACAAGCAGAACTTCAGATAAAATGAAGCAGCAGAGGTATATGTTCCAGATGTAGGAACAAGAAAAAAGGCAAATATGCACGTACACACGAGTTCAGTTCAGTCGTTCAGTTGTGTCCGACTCTTTGTGACCCCATGAACCGCAACACACCAGGCCTCCCTGCCCGTCACCAACTCCTGCAGTCCACCCAAACCCATGTCCATTGAGTTGGTGATGCCATCTAACAATCCCACCCTCTGTTGTCCCCTTCTCCTCCTGCCCTCAATGTTTCCCAGCATCAAGGTCTTTTCAAATGAGTTAGCTCTTTGCATCATTGACCAAAGTATTGGAGTATCAGCTTCAACATCAGTCCTTCCAATGAACACCCAGGACTGATCTCCTTTAGGCTGGACTGGTTGGATCTCCTTGCAGTCCAAGGGACTCTCAAGAGTCTTCTCCAACACCACACTTCAAAAGCATTAATTCTTCGGCAGTCAGTTTTCTTTATATTTCAGCTTCCAAATCCATGCATGACCACTGGAAAAACCATAGCCTTGACTAGATGGATCTTTCTTGACAAAGTAATGTCTATGCTTTCTAATATGCTGTCTAGGTGATGTCATCCAACCATCTCATCCTCTGCATCCCCTTCTCTTCCTGCCTTCAATCTTTCCCGGCATCAGGGTCTTTTCTAAGAGTCAGCTCTTCTCATCAGGTGGCCAAAGTATTTGAGCTTCAGCTTCAGCATCAGTCCTTCCAATATTTATTTGATTTCCTTTAAATGCTTGATTTTGTTAGGATGGACTGGTTTGATCACTCGATGGACATGAGTTTGAGCAAGCTCTGGGAGTTGGTGATAGATAGGGAAGCCTGGTGTGCTGCAGTTTATGAGGTCACAGTCGGACACGACTAAATGACTGAACTGAGCTTAATCCAGAGTCAATGCCCTTCAACTCAAGAAAAAAGAACTTAACAACAACCAATCACAAACAGTCAAATAGGTTTTCATAAATAAGGCAACAGTTTGAGCTGTGACCAGTAAAATAATTGCTTTGCTTCTGCATCATTTTCTCTATAAATAGTTTGCCGCTAGTTTGTTTGAGTCGGAGAAGGCAATGGCACCCAACTCCAGTACTCTTGCCTGGAAAATCCTGTGGATGGAGGAGCCTGGTAGGCTGCAGTCCATGGGGTCGCTAAGAGTCGGACACGACCGAGTGACTTCTTTCACTTTTCACTTTAACTCATTGGAGAAGGAAATGGCAACCCACTCCAGTGTTCTTGCCTGGAGAATCCCAGAGATGGGGGAGCCTGGTGGGCTGACGTCTATGGGGTCGCACAGAGTTGGACACGACTGAAATGACTTAGCAGCAGCAGCAGCAGCAGTTTCTTTCCGTAGAGCATGCTTAACCACTTTCAGTTTGGTGCTGCCCAATTTGAATCGATGTTTACTCAGGTAAACCCTTGAAAATGATAATATGCCTCAGTTTATTTTTTAGTGTATGAAAACTACTATATGCATTAAAGAGACATATTTTTAAGTTCAATTCCCTATATAAACAAAAATATATTTGAATGTCATTAGAAAAAGAGGTTATAAAACTTATGATAATTACATTACTGTTTCACTAAAAGTCTTTTGGAAATATCTCAGGAATCATGTTTCACATGCAATTCACACACAAAATTCAAAATTGAGAGATATATTTGAACTTAAAATCCTGCTACAATTATTTGAAAGGAATTGCAGTTTGTTTATCCGATAATAAAAATTAAAAAGCTGAAGAAAAATTTTTATGGTTGAAAAATTTAAAAATCCAAGAAAACTTATAATATATATACTTGGAAACTCTGGGGTAATATGTTCGATAGTAGTGGAAAAATGAATTTTGACCAATGAATTATATCTGAATTCACACAGTAGTTGAAAGAACAACATAGAAAGAAACTTCAGTCAGCAAGCTTGGAGACTTCCTCTCATCTCCTAAAGTATGAGAAAGTATCAATTTCATAGCAATAGGCCTTCAGATTTAGAATGCAGATGTCCAAATTTTGGATATTTTGAACAAATCTGTATATTGTAGAAGCCATGTGCCTATCAGCCTAAGTTCCTACATTGCATAAATTTCATAGAGACACTTTTGCAAATTTCTAGAAACAGAAGAGGCCAGTTTGTATGGGGGAAGATCAGGTATGAAATTAAAAAAGAAGGAATAGAAAGAATAAAGGTAAGGAAACAAAATGAATAGCACTCACTATGAACAAAGCTTATAATGCAGAATTCAAACATCCAGAGAAGGGTGAGCCAAAAGACGACATATTTATAAAAAGGCATGGAATAGAAAGATATCAAGAAAGCAGTTATTTAAAAGGTGTTTTAGGAAGAAGTAGATGTTAGAGAAAATTTACCAGATTTTTTCTGAAGTTCTTCTGAAAAATAAAATGGAAAGATCAATGTAAATTTTACGAGAAAGAAATATGAATAAAATGCACATTTATTGAAAGTATGTGTGTAATATTAAACCTACAATGACTCATGTAAACATGTGCATATGCATGAATACATGCAAGCATGTACACACATGTGTGAACACATACACACACACACATTTGACTGAAAGCCCCCTTTTGTGCCAAGAGTACTCTTCAAAAAATGAAGAAGGAGGAAATGAATGAATTTTCTGAATTGAAAAAAAGTTGGAATTTTTGTTCTGACCATTATCTTATACAAATTCTCTTGATCCCTTTTGAAATTATTTGGATGTTTACAGAAGCTGTTAGCACTTATAAGTTCTTTGCTGCTAATTATATGTCAGTTATCTTAATTGCAGGATTAAATTCATGGATGCCTCTATTCACAACAGTTTTTTAACCAATTAAAGCATCATCTTATTTTAAGCTTTTGATTTTAACTCATACCTAAATGCAACTTATCTTAAAAATAGTCAGATGAAAGAAATGGAAATAAGATATTAAATGACAGTGAAGGGGGTTATAAATCAAAAGACATAAAGTTCAAATCAGAAACTAAAAAATTACCAAAATATTACAGATAAATTGTTACTAAAATTTACTCAGCAGAAAGAAAATACATGCAGAGTTTGCAGTAACAACAAAAATCAGTAATAATGATGCAGATACATAAGAAATGATGAAGAAATATTATCTTTCAAATATTGTATCTGAATTACAGGTGAAGACAGTTAATTTTATTTGAAAAAAATAAAATAATAAAAAACAGGAACATGTAAAAAACATTGGCATTGAGGAAGATAATTATTGAAGTTGAAGACAAAGTTAAAATAAACAGAAGAACGATGCCTAGGCATGAAGTGAAGTATATTAATGGCATTTACCATTTTCCTGTTTATATTTATCTGAAAAATAGAAGAAAGAAAAACCAATTCATTAAAAATGAAAACACAGCATGTATATCATCTATGGTGAAACAGATCACCAGCCCAGGTGGGATGCATGAGTCAAGTGCTCGGGCCTGGTGCACTGGGAAGACCCAGAGGAATCGGGTGGAGAGGGAGGTGGGAGGGGGGATCGGGATGGGGAATACGTGTAACTAATGGCTGATTCATATCAATGTATGACAAAACCCACTGGGAAAAAAAAAAATAAAGCTAGACCCAAAAAGAGAAAAAAAAAAAAAAAAAAAAGAAAACACAGTATCAGGGAGAAAAGAGTAGAATAATTTGAAATCCTTCCAGCTTCACTTCTTTAAAAAAACTGATTGTTATTTCTAAAATATTGGAACTAAAAGTTTTCAAAGACCGTCTAGCCAATGAAAGGCAATGTTGTTTTCCATAACCTACCCCGTAGGGCAAAAGGAATTAAGATAAGAAATGAAACCATGACTGAAGTAAAATGGGAGTTCCTCTAGGATAAATAATGTCAATGATCCTTCATTGGGCTATCTCCTCTTTTTCAGACTAAAATGTTATATTAACATACACAAATATGACATAGGAACTTAAAACATAATGAAAAGCCTATAGAAAAACTACTCAT
The DNA here is from genome assembly GCF_963930625.1 of Muntiacus reevesi. Taxonomy (NCBI): domain Eukaryota; kingdom Metazoa; phylum Chordata; class Mammalia; order Artiodactyla; family Cervidae; genus Muntiacus; species Muntiacus reevesi. The sequence continues at coordinate 27,477,008 of NC_089268.1, read as the reverse complement.
TAGTCAAAACTGCATCTGTTGTAGTAGCTACATGAAGTCTGCTACATGCATTAAAGATATAAGTTCCCAAACTATATTCAACCTGTAAACAGAAATATAATTTAAAGTTTGGAAAAGAAAGATGTTGAACTTTTAGTGAGTATATCGATGTTTTATGAAAAAATCTTTCAGAATCATAGAAAAATAGTTTTTTGTGTCATTCACATAAAGAATTCTGAATTGAAGATACACATGAAATTTTCTTGATATAATATCCTACAAATGTTTAAAAGGTATTGCAGTTCACAGAATTAATAACTGTGTGACTAAAAGTGCAAAAGAATAAGAACATTTATTATAGTTGGGAAAATAGCCAGAAAAATTTGTGTAAAATATTTGTATAACTGAGAACACTTGAGTAATACAATCAAGGGCAGTGAAAGAGTGAGATCCAAGGTCATAGGTAACCTGTGAATGACAGTGGAATTTGTACAGTCTTTGACAGGATAATGCGGGAAGAAACTTCATTCATCAAATCTGGAATTTTCTTTTATCTCTTGAATCTTGGGAATGTGTCAATTGTACAGTAATGACCTCTTGAACTTGGAATATGTGCAGTGGCCCTAAGTTAATGGATGTTTTCAGCACAGTATGTACAGACTGGAACTCATATCTATTGGCCTAATCAATCTCCCTCATCTCACAAAACTAATAAAGGATCTATGGAAAGTCAGTGGAAGACAGGAGAAGCCAATGTTTCTAGGAAAAGGCAGTATGGAATGAAGAAAAAAAAAGAATGAGGAAATGATAGAAAGTAGGAAAATGGAAATGGAAAGTATTTAATGTAGAAGAAGTTCATAAACAAGCAAAAACCCTGGAGAAGGATGAGTAGACATACAAAAGAAGAATGAACCAATGAGTCACATATAGGTAAAAAGTCATGGAATGCTAAAAATGTCAAGAAAGCAGTCATTTAAAAAGGATATTGGAATAAAAAGTTATCAGAGGTAATTTACCCAATTGTTTCTGAAGTTCTTCTGAAAAAAATAGAGTGGAGAGAACAATGTAAATATCATAGGAAACAAAATCAAATAAAATTCAAATTTATTGAAAAATATCCATGTAAAGTTAAATGTGAGAACTGGACTAAATGTGAGAGTTGGACCATAATGATGTGAGAGTTGGACTATAAAGAAAGCTGAGTGCCGAAGAACTGATGCTTTTGAACTGTGGTGTTGGAGAATACTCTTGTGAGTCCATTGGACAGCAAGGAGATCCAACCAGTCCATCCTAAAAGAAATCAGTCCTGAATATTCATTGGAAGGACTGATGCTGAAGCTGAAACTCCAATACTCTGGTCACCTGATGCAAATAGCTGACTCATTTGAAAAGACCCTGATGGTGGGAAAGATTGAAGGCAGGAAGAGAAGGGGACAACAGAGGATGAGATGGTTGGATGGCATCATCGACTCAATGGGTATGAGTTTGAGTAAATTATGCAGATCACTGAAAAGTTATGGATATTTTCACAAACATCTGAAGTAATTGCAGTTGGTCAAATTGACAATTGTGTCAATAAAAGTAAATAAGAATCAATTAAAACTATACTCTTTGGATATAAATAATTATGTTAAGTGTTTGCATACCTGGAAGTAATAAACTAAAGGGCAATATAAAAGCGACCTTCAAGTTTACACTTGAAAAATAAATGATTTTAAATTTTATTCACATCTTGAAAGAGAAGAAAAGGGAGAAATATGGGAGAAGTTCACAAGCAAACTATTGCTGGGAGTGTGCAAGGCAGTGAGGGCATACTGATTAAAAGCTGGCATATGTTTAGTATATCCCCAAAGCAGGTGTTTTAAAGTGTTTTGGGATTATAGGAATGTCAGTGATACTTAACCAATTTTTATCTGAAGTTTGTCTGTAAAATAAAATGAAAGTCAATGTAAATTTCATTGAAAAGAAACATGGAGAAAATTCAGATTTGTTGAAAAATTGTTTGCAAGTTTAAATTATCAGAATATAGATGAATACACTAAACACAGGTGCATAGAAACATACATACACACAGAGTCTGAAAGTTTCCTTTTGAGAAATAAACAGTACTTAATAAATGAAGAAAGGAAAAATTAATATATTTTCTAAACTGATAAAACTTTAGAAATATTATATTTGTTAATTGCCAAATAAAATTTGTCATGATTTATTTTGAAAGTATTTACTCTTTTATTACTTAGCTTTTTTATCTTTAATGAGTTATCTAGCCATGCTGAATATATACACACAAACTTCTTTTACTGGTGTTTTTGCTGTATCACCAGATGCTGAATTACAGAATCCTGAACCACCACTTATGATATTCAGGGTCAGGCTCAAGGGTACCACTTTTCACAACACTTTGTTAACTGATTAATGCATAACTGTATTTTATGGCAGTCTGATTTTAACTATGCCTCAATGAATTCTACTTTCACAAATTAAAAGAAAGGGAGGGGAATGAAATATTAAATGAGAGTTAAAGGACTTCTAAATCAAATGGCTGAAACTATTTGGACAAAATTTTCATATCAGAAACTAAAAATAGCAAAATATTACAAGTAAATTCTTTGTAGTATGTACTTGACAAAAAGGGAATTTCTTTATAGATAATAAGGACATGATAAATCAAAGAAAAACACATAAAAATGTAAAATTCTGTTGAAATCATAATAAAATTTTAAAATATGATGGAAAATTAGGTATGTAGGTTGGAGTTGAGAAAGATGACCATTGAGAATGAAAGGCAATGTAAAAGAAAGAGATGAAACATAAGATATGGAATGTAAAAAACTAGTGGGACTTACCTATATCCTGTTCACCCTTAACTGAAAAACAAAATGAAGCAATAATCACTCAAATAAATGAAGGCACAAAGTCAGCAAGAAAGTAGGACAATAATTTGAAACTTTTTCTTTCCCTATTCTTTTCTTAAAACTGTCCCATCTTTCTAAGGATTGGAATCAAATTTTCCTAATGCCATGTAACCCATAAGAAGCAAGGTTGTTTTATAATCTCTTGTGTTTTCTTTTCTTTTTTCCATTTATGAGTGAAAACAAAACCAAAATATGACTTTATCATTTCTCAAGGAATTTTCTCCTTTCTTTTCTTTTTTCTTTTTTAATTGGAGGATAATTGCATTGAATTTTGTATTGGTTTCTGCCATACAACTATAGGAATCAGTCAAAATTGTATATTAATGTATATCCTCTCCCTCTTGAGCCTCTGTCCCACTTCTTTAAGTAGTCACACAGAGTCAGCTGGATGTTATACACTAGCTGTCTGTTTTACACATGCCACTTTCTCAGCTTTTCCTACTTTCTCCTTCCTCTACTGTGTCCACAAGTCCATTCTCTATGTCTGTGTATCCATTCCTTCCCTGCAAATAGGTTCATCAGTACTACTTTTCTAGATTCCACATAAATGCATTAATACATGATATTTGTTTTTCTCTTTCTGACTTACTTCACTCTGCTTAACAGGCTGTAGGTTCACATACCTCACTCCAACTGACTCAAATTCAGTCCTTTTTATGGCTGAGTAATATTCCATTGTATATATGTACCACATCTTCTTCATCCATTCATCTGTCCATGGATATCTAGGTTGCTTCCATGTCCTGGTTATTGTAAATAGTGCTGCAATGAAAACTGGGGTACATGTGTCTTTTTGAATTATGGTTTTCTCAAGTATGCCTCCAGTAGTAGGATTGCTGTCGCATATGTTAGTTTAAGTCTTAGTTTTTTAAAGAATCTCCATAACTATTCTCCATAGTGACTGTATCAACTTACATTCCTATCAACAGTGCAAGAGGATTCCCTTTTCTCCACATCCTCTCCAGCATTATTTGTTTTTAGTTTTTTGAGGATGGTCATTCAGATTGGCATGAGGTGATACCTTATTGTAGTTTTGATTTGCATTTCTCTAATAATGGACAATGTTGAGCATCTTTTCATGTGTTTATTGGCCCACTTGTATATCTCCTTTGGAGCTGCCCCTCATGCTTCTGTGCTAAATGGATTAAGATGAGAAAGAAAATAATCTCAAAATGTAGAGTAGAACTTTCCCTGCTATAAAAGTCATGACAGTCATCGATCCTACATTGGACTTTCCAGCTTTTTCACAATAAAAGACAAAGATGGTCACATGTATAATACAGGTGTCTATAGTTTTTACTTATGAAAGCATATGGTAAAAGTACCCCGTGTTACAAACTGTATCTGTTACTGTATCTATATGAAGTCTACTTCATGTTATTAACAAATATGTTCCCTAATTTCATTCAATTTTTAAATCAAAATATAATTGAAAAATATCATTAGAAAAATGAAGATGTTAAACTTTGAATAAATACATTAGCGCTTTACGAAAAAATCTTTTGAATTTATGCTAGGACAGCAGCATCCCTGTCATTCAAATGAAAACTTCTAAATTGAGATATATATTGTACATAAACTTTTCTTAAAATATAACATCCTTCTGTAAACATTGTAAAAGGATTGCAGTTTGAAGAATTAGTATTTATGTGAAAAAATATAAAAGAATGAAGAACATTTACTATAGTTGAAAAAACTCAGGAAAATATTGTAAAGTATTTGTAATATTGGGAAAAGTTAGGTGAGATGATAACAGCTTAGGAAGGTAGGAAGACAACAATTTAAAATACCTTAGTGTCCTGTGGGATTCTAACAGATACCTATTTCTGAGACTGAAAATGTGAGATTCCAAGGTTATCTCAGTAATTAGAAGATAATGTTTTTGTACTTCCATATATGCCTGGCTGCAAAAAAAAGAATATTATTGAAAATGATACCCAAACAAGTCATTGTATAGCACTCCCTCTAGGAGAAAAAGCTATCAGTCATTACTCGTGCGTTGAGCCTTCCACCTTTTCAGAATATGATGAAAACATATACAAACTCATTCACCAGAAAGGTAATTGAAAATGGATGACAAAGTAAAGGCACCCATCTGTCCATAGTTCTGCTGTAACAGTAGTCAAGTGTCTGCTACATAAATAAGTTTAATATATAACTGAATTGAATTCTTTCTGAAATGAAAATTGTCATTAAAACTTTTTTTAAAAATGTCAAAGTTTTAAGGATTATTTCCTGTTGTAGGAAAAGTTTCTTTGGCAACTTCCTAGGAAAATGTTTTTCTTTGATGTTCATATCACTGACTCAATGGACATGAGTTTGGGTAAACTCCAGGTGTTGGTGATGAGCAGGGAGGCCTGGTGTGCTACAGTCCATGGGGTCGCAAAGAGTCAGACACAAATGAGCAACTGAACTGAACTGAGGACAATGTTTTTCTTTGACTTTCACTTCAAAAGTTAAGAACTGAGTGAAAGTTATCAGTCACTAAAAATTTGTTGGCATATAAATTTCTTCTAAAGCATTAAACAAAATTCAAGTTGTCAGTATGATCATTGCATCATTCAAGCTCAAAAAAAAGAAAAAGAAAACAAATATAATAAGGAAAATTACCATTGTTGGAAGAAAAATTCCAAAACCAATCTTTGGAAATATCTTTGTGCATTGGAATGCTAGGGTAATGTATTTGGGTTCAGTGGGTCAACCCATTTCAAAATTCAATGAAAACAGACACAAACTAAACTACAGGAGAGGTGCTTGACAAGGGTGAGGAAGAACAAAGACACCCATCTGTCCACAATCTACCTGCTGCAGAAGTTGTATCAATCCTCCTAGATACACAATTTTGATATATAACTGAATTAAATTATCTTTGAAATAAAAAAAATGCACTGAAAGCTGTCATTAAAAGATGCTAATGTTTTATGTATTCTATCATGTTATAGGAAAAGAATATTTGGCAGCTTGCTAGGGCAAGGGTTTCTTAATCTCTCACATTGAAAACTGAGAGAGGAGTATAAACAATTAAAAATTTCATGGGTATACATTTCTTCTAAAACTAGCAAACAAAATTTGGGTTGGCAAAAAGATCATGTGTTATTTGAAGCACAAAAGAACAAGATTACTAATATTGGAAGAAAATATTGTAAGCATAACATGAGAAATATTACTATATTTGAAAATGTGATTAGGCACAGCAGAAGAATGAGTGTCAAGTTAATGGACCAAGAAAACAGAATTTATACAGGCTTTGAATAATCAATGAGTAGCCAAACTTTATTCAGTTTTCTTTATAGTCCAACTCTCACATCAATACATGACTACTATTAAAAACACAGCTTTGACTACATGAACCTTGGTTGGCAAAGTAGTGTCTCTGCTTTGTAATATGCTGTCTAGGTTGGTCATAGCTTTTCTTCCAAGGAGAAAGTGTCTTTTAATTTCATGGCTGCAGTCACCATCTGCAATGATTTTGGAACCCAAGAAAATAAAGTCTGTCACTGTTTCCATTGTTTTCCCATCTATTTGTCATAAAGTGATGGGACCAGATGCCATGATCTTAGTTTTCTGAATATAGAGTTTTAAGCTAATTTTTCACTGTCCTCTTTCACTTTTATCAAGAGTCTCTTTAGTTCTTCTTCACTTTCTGTCATAAGGGTGGTGTCATCTGCATATCTGACTTTATTGATATTTCTTCTGGCAATCTTGATTCAAGATTGTGCTTCATCCAGCCCAGCATTTCATATGATGTACTCTCAGTTCAATTTAGTTCAGTCGCTCAGTCGTGTCCGACTCTTTGTGACCCCATAAATCGCAGCACGCCAGGCCTCCCTGTCCATCACCAACTCCCGGAGTTTACTCAAACCCATGTCCATTGAGTCGGTGATGCCATCCAGCCATCTCATTCTCTGTCGTCCCCTCCTCCTCCTGCCCCCAATCCCTCCCAGCATCAGGGTCTTTTCCAATGAGTCAACTCTTCGCATGAGGTGGCCAAAGTATTGGAGTTTCAGCTTCAGCATCAGTCCTTCCAATGAACACCCAGGACTGATCTCCTTTAGGATGGACTGGCTGGATCTCCCTGCAGTCCAAGGGACTCTAAAGAGTCTTCTCCAACAACACAGTTCAAAAGCATCAGTTCTTCAGTGCTCAGCTTTCTTCACCGTCCAACTCTCACATCCATACATGACTGCTGGAAAAACCATAGCCTTGACCAGATGGACCTTTGTTGGCAAAATAATGTCTTTGCCTTTTAATATGCTATCTAGGTTGGTCATAACTTTCCTTCCAAGGAGTAAGCATCTTTTAATTTCATGGCTGCAATCACCATCTGCAGTGATTTTGAAGCCCCCCAAAATGAAAAGTCTGACACTTTCCACTGTCTCGCCATCTATTTCCCATGAAGTGATGGGACCAGATGCCATGATCTTAGTTTTCTGAATGTTAAGCTGTAAGCCAACTTTTTCACTCTCCTCTTTCATCAAGATGCTTTTTAGTTCCTCTTCACTTTCTACCATAAGGGTGGTGTCATCTGCATATCTGAGGTTATTGATATTTCTCATGGCAATTTTGATTCCAGCTTGTACTTTCTCCAGCCCAGCGTTTCTCATGCTGTACTCTGCATATAAGTTAAATAAGCAGGGTGACAATATATAGCCTTGGTGTACTCCTTTTCCTATTTGGAACCAGTCTGCTGTTCCATGTCCAGTTCTAACTGTAGCTTCCTGGCCTGCATACAGGTTTCTCAAGAGGCAGGTCAGGTGGTCTGTTATTCCCATCTCTTTCAGAATTTTCCACAGTTTATTGTCATCCACATAGTCCAAGGCTTTGGCGTAGTCAATGAAGCAGAAATAGATGTTTTTCTGGAACTCTCTTGCTTTTTTGATGATCCAGCAGATGTTGGCAATTTGATCCATGGTTCCTCTGCCTTTTGTAAAACCAGCTTGAACATCTGGAAGTTCTCGGTTCACGTATTGCTGAAGCCTGGCTTGGAGAATTTTGAGCATTACTTTACTAGCGTGTGAGATGAGTGCAATTGTGTGGTAGTTTGAGCATTCCTTGGGAATGCCTTTCTTTGGGATTGGAATGAAAACCGACCTTTTCCAGTCCTGTGGCCACTGCTGAATTTTCCAAATTTGCCAACATATTGAGTGCAGCTCTTTCACAGCATCATCTTCTAGGATTTGAAATAGGTCAGCTGGATTCCATCAGGTCCACTAGCTTTGTTCATAGTGATGCTTTCCTAGGTGCACTTGACTTCACATTCCAGGATGTCTGGCTCTAGGTGAGTGATCACACCATTGTGATTATCTGGGTCTTGAAGACCTCTTTTGTACATTCTTCTGTGTATTCTTGCCACTTCTTCTTAATATCTTCTGCTTCTGTTAGGTCCATACTGTCCTTTATCGAACCCATCTTTGCGTGAAATATTCCCTTGATATCTCTAATTTTATTGAAGAGATCTCTAGTCTTTCCCATTCTGTTGTTTTCCTCTATTTCTTTGCACTGATCACAGAGGAAGGCTTTCTTATCTCTCCTGGCTATTCTTTGGAACTCTGCATTCAAATGGGAATATCTTTCCTTTTCTCCTTTGCTTTTCACTTCTCTTATTTTCACAGCTATTTGTAGGGCCTCCTCAGACAACCGTTTCACCTTTTTGCATTTCTTTTCCATGGGTATGGTCTTGATCCCTGTCTCCTGTACAATGTCACAAACCTCCATCCATAGTTCATCAGGCACTCTTGTCTATCAGCTCTAGTCCCTTGAATCTAATTCTCACTTCCACTGTATAGTCATAAAGGATTTGATATAGGTCATACCTGAATGGTCTAGTGGTTTCCCCTACTTTCTTCAGTTTAAGGCTGAATTTGGCAATAAGGAGCTCATGATCTGAGCCACAGTCAGCTCCCGATCTTGTTTTTGCTGACTGTATAGAGCTTCTCCATCTTTGGCTGCAAATAATATAATCAGTCTGTTTTCGGTGTTGACCATCTGGTGATGTCCATGTGTAGAGTCTTCTCTTGTGTTGCTGGAAGAGGGTGTTTGCTATGACCAGTGCGGTCTCTTGGCAAAGCTCTTATTAGCCTTTGCCCTGCTTCATTCTGTACTCCAAAGCCAAGTTTTCCTGTTACTCCAGGTGTTTCTTGACTTCCTACTTTTGCATTCCAGTCCCCTATAATGAAAAGGACATCTTTTATGGGTGTTAGTTCTAAAAGGTCTTGTAGGTCTTCGTAGAACCATTCAACTTCAGCTTCTTCAGTGTTATAGAAGTTAAATAAGTAGGGTGACAGTATACAGCCTTGACCTACTCCTTTCCCTATTTGGAAGCAGTCTGTCGTTCCATGTCCAGTTCAAACTGTTGCTTCCTGACCTGCATACAGGTTCTCAGGAGGCAGGTAAGGTGATCTGGTATGCCTATCTCTTGAAGAATTTCCCACAATTTGTTGTGATCCACATAGTCGAAGGCTCTGACGTAGTCAATAAAGCAGAAGTAGAAGTTTTTCTGTAACTCTCTTGCTTTTTTGATGATCCAGCGGATGTTGGCAATTTGATCTCTGGTTCCTCTGCCTTTTCTAAATCCAGCTTGAACATCTGGAAGTCCACAGTTCATGTACTGTTGAAGCCTCACTTGAAGAATTTTTGCACTACTTTGCTAGCCTGTGAGATGAGTGCAATTGTGCAGTAGTTTGCACATTCTTTGGCATTACCTTCCTTAGGGGTTGGAATGAAAACTGACCTTTTTCAGTCCTGTGGCCAATGCTGAGTTTTCCAACTTTTCTGGTGTATCTTTTTAAATAATTCATAATTCCTTTTGTCATTAGTTAGGCTTTCATTATTCATTTTTAAGGTATGATAAGCTATTTGGCATTCAGTGGGGAAACTAAATGGAAAGACACTTCTATGGCAAAGTTTATAAGTCTAAACTCTATCTGTAACAGTAGTCATATATTTATCAAATAGGTACATTTTAAATGAATTCCATTGAAATCTAAAATATAGTTGTAATATAATGTAAAAGAACACATTAAATGTTATAACTATATTCCTGAGTGAAGGTGATTCAAAGAAAAGAAATATATCACCTACTCTTGTATTGGAAGCACTAATATTGTTAAAATGGACATACTATCGAAAACAATCTAAAAATTTAATATGATCCCTATAAATTACCTATGACATTTTTCACAGAAGTAGAACAAGTAATCCTAAAACTTATATGGACCCAAGAAATACCCAGAATTGCCAACGCCATGCTAAGGGAAAAGAACAAAGCTGGATGCATGACCATCCCAGACTTCAGACAATTTTACAAGGCTACAGTAATAAAAACAGCATAGTTTTGGCACAAAAAATGGACATAAAGATTCAGAGAACTAGATAGAGAGTGCAGAAATAAACCCAAATACCTATGGAAAATTATCATTCAGCAAAAGATGCCAGAATGTACTATGGAAAAAAGACAGTCTCTTCAGCAAGTAATGTTAGGAAATCTGGACAGTCTCATTAAATCAATGAAGTTAGAACATTCCTTCACACCACACATAAAAGTAAAGTCAAAATAGATTAAAGACTTAAATGTAAAACATAATGCCATAAAAGTCCTAAAAGATAACATATGCAAAGATTTCTCTGATATAAATCATAGCAATATTTTCTTAGGTCAGTCTCCCAAGGCAAAAGAAAGAAAAGCAAAAATTGAAAAATAGGGCCCAATCAAGCTTATAATATTTTTCACAACAAAGGAAGCCTTAAACAAAATGAAAAGACTACATAAGGACGGGGAGAAAATATTTGCAAGCAATTAGACTGACAAGGGATTAATTTGCAAAATATGCAAACAACTCATACAGCTCAATAAAATAAAGTAAAAATGGACAAATACCAAAATAGATATTTCTCCAAAGAAATGAGTGAAAGTCACTCAGCTGTGTCCAACTCTTTTTCACCCCAAGGACTGTAGCCCACCAGATCCTTGGAATTCTTCAGGCAAGAATGCTGGAGTGGGTTGCCATTTCTTTCTCCAGGGAATCATCCCAGCCCAGGGATCAAACCCAAGAGCCCTGCATTGTAGGCAGAGTCTTTAGCATCTGAGCCACTAGGGAAGCCCAAAGAAGACATACAAATGGCAAGTGGCACAAAAAATGATGCTCCACACTCCTGATCCATCTTCAAAAGTTCTACAAATGATAAGTGCTGGAGAGAGTGTGAAGAAAAGGGAATCCTGCTACACTATAGGAATGTAGATTGGTGTAACCATTATGGCAAAAAGTATTGTGATTTCTTTAATAACTAAAACTACAGTTATCATATGCTCCAATAGTCCCAGTCCTGAACATCTTAACATATCCAGAAAAGATAAAGACTAATTTTGAAAAGGTGCACATACTATGATGTTCATAACATCACTATTTATAATAGCCAAGACATGGAAGCAATCTAAGTGTTGATCAACAGATAAATGGGTAAAGAAAATGTGGTATATCTCTACATGCAACTGAATAGTATACAATCAGAAAAAAAGAAAGCATTGGTATTTGCAGTAGCATGAATGGACCTAGAGATTATCATACTCAGTGGAGTAACTCACAGAAAGAAAATCATATATGATATCACTTATATGTGGAATGCAGCAATAATGCATATGAACTGATATACAAAATAGCTGTAGACTCACATAGAAAAAAACCTTATGTTTTCCAAAGGGGAAATGTGGAAAAGAGATAAATTAGAAATAGGGGGTTAACTAGATACACACTATTGTATATAAAATAGATAAACAACAAGCATTTCCTGTATACCTCAGGGAATTATATTTAATATCTTGTGATAACCTATAATGAAAAGAATCTGAAAACTATTTTATATATCCATATATTTATGTATGAATTTATATATGAGCTATGAACATTTTACATATTGTATATCTGAAACACTTTGTGGTACACCTCAAACTAACCCAATATTGTAAATCAACTATACTTCAATAAGCTAAAACTATATTCATGTAGTATGAAAAACACTTGAAATCATCTTTGGTAATCACATCCCATGAAATTTTAATGAAAATTGATATTTTAGAAGTATGTATAATGGAACAATTCCTGAGATATGGGTCCTTCTATAATTATTAGTCAGGAATGTAAATTTGACAATTAAAATTATGCTTTTGAAAATGCAAAAATAAAAAGAACAGATTGTTCATTAAAATTTTTCCAAAAGAATCATGTAAAATTATTTGCATACCTGGAAATGTTAAGATATCATGTTAAAGAGAAGTGAATAAATGATCCTCAAATTCATATTAACTAGTGATTGATATTTACTTGTTTTAGAGGAAGAATGGATGGAAAAACATCACATGATAGAGATCTTTTTTTATCTGTAAATGTTCGGGGAAGTATCATCGACATATTAATAGAAATGGTCTCTTGAAATTGGTATATGTGACAGAGTTCCTATCTTTGGATGTGTTTCAGAAAGACAGGCAAAATATACCTATCAAGTTTGTTGCCCTTCAGCTCACTAATTTCTCCATGAAAATATTTCAAGTCTCTAGAAACAAAAGGCAATGTCCATTGGTAAAGAGTGGTATGGAATAAATGAAGTAAGAATGAAATATGAAAGAAGTTTGTGAAATTAAAAGGAAGTTAACTTTAGGTAACTTAAGAAAGAAGTGCATAAATATTTAATTGAGAGAAAAGGTAGATATCCAGGAGAATAGCGAGTCAATGGATGGTTATAGGTTAAAAGGCAAAAGACATCAATGCAAACAGAAACCATTATTTTGATGGGTTTGGGAGGAAGAGGATTTTTGAAAATTTACCTGGTTTCACTGGAGTTTTTTCTGAAAAAGAAAATGTAAACATCAAAATAAATATCACATTAAAAAGGGACAATAATTCAAATTTAATGCAAAAGTTATCTTTCAAACTGAACCCATGTAGATGTGCAAATACACACATGTATATATGTCATTGCAAGAAGGCACACACACTCACATACTTATACATGTGCCCATTAGTTGAGAGCCCAGTTTTATCCAGTGAATGTTTTCTTAAAGTGAAAATGGATGGGGGAGGAGCCAAGATGGCGGAGGAATAGGACGGGGAGACCACTTTCTCCCCTACAAATTCATCGAAAGAACAATTGAACGCTGAGCAAACTTTACAAAACAACTTCTGATCGCTAACTGAGGACTTCAGGCGCCCAGAAAAGCAGCCCATTGTCTTTGAAAGGGCAAAATATAAAAGATAAAAAGAGGTAGGGACAGAGACCCATCCTGGGAAGGGAGTCTTAATAGAGTCTTAATAGAGGAAGTTTCCAAACACCAGGAAACCCTCACACTGGTGGGTCTGGGGGAAGTTTTTGAATCTCAGAGGGCAACCTAACTGGGAGGAAAAATAAATAAAACCCATAGATTACGTGCCTAAAAGCAACTCCCAACAAGAAAGTACCCCAGACGCCCGCATCCGCCACCAGCAAGTGGGGGCAGAATGGAGAGGAGCGGGAGGCATTGCTTAGGGTATGGACCAGGCCTGAGTGCCCTGAGGGCAATTGGAGGGAGCTTTGTGAGATAGCAACTTAAACTGTGGGATAGCAAAAGAGAGAGAAAATTAACCAGCCCGAACACACTACCGGCCGTTCACAGAACAAGGGGTCTGAGCAAGTCCAGAGAAGAGCTAGCCTGCGGTGGACCGGCCCAGTCCTGCCGGAGGCAGGAGGCAGAGGGGAGGGGAAAGGGGCAAACTCGGCCCCAAAGATGGCATCCCCTACCACACTGCAAACAGGCCTCCAGTTTCTAACCAAAGACTTCCTGAGATTCTGGATGTTTGACATCCGCCAGGAGGGTCGCAGCAAAACACAAGGCGCACGCACTCTACTGGCGCGGGTGGAAACTGAGCCTGGGGCCACGGGGCGGGGGGGGGGGGGGGGGGGAGAAGGCGCACCGCACCCGGGGAGAGTGCGCCCGTCAAGCTCCTGGCTGCCTGAGCTGCTCGGGCGGGGAAGGCACAAAACGCAGGCGCAACCAAGTTCACGCTTTTGTGGAGTACCCAAAAACTGGAACCGCCCATAACGCAGGGCCTGCTCCATATAGAGCAGAGGGGAGTCTGAGCAGCTTAGATGGGGAAAGCAGCGCCCCTCCCTCCCCGCAGCAAGACTGAACTAGTGAACATGAACAAGAGACCACCTCCGCCTGCCTGTGTCAGGGCAGAAATTAGACACTGCAAACAGAAGCCAAATAAACAAAGGGAACTGCTTCAGAAGGGACCTGTGCAACAGATTAAAATACCTGTAGATAACACCAACTACATCAGAAGGGGCCTAGATATTGAGAAGTGTAAGCTGGAACGAGGAGCTATCTGAAACTGAACCGAAACCACACTGACTGCAACAGCTCCAGAGAAATTCCTAGATATATTTTTACCTTTTTTTTTTAATTAAAAAAAAAATTCTTTTTCTTTTCTTTTTTATTTTTTCTCTTTTATTTTCTTATAAAATTCCCTACTCCTCCATTACTCCTTAACTTGCATTTTCATATATTTCTATGATTTTCTTAATTAGGAAAAAAATTTTTTCTTTTTTTTTTCTCTTGTTTTCTTTCAATGTCCTCTATTACTCCTCTACTAATCCTAAATTTTCATTTTCATTTCACTATAACCTTGCAAAAAAAGAGAGAGAGAGAAGTCCTATTTTTAAGCAAAATTTCATATATATTTCTAAAATTTTTGGTGTTTTTGTTTTTAATATTGTATTTTTAAGAGTCTAACCTCTACTCTAGATTTTTAATCTTTGTTTTTCAATATATGATATAAATTTTGGACATTTAAGAATCCAATATTCAGTTCCCATTTTTATTCAGGAGTGTGTTGATTACTCTCTCCCACTTTTGACTCTGCGTTCTCTACCTCAGAACACCTCTATTTCCTCCTTTCCCCTTCTCTTCCCAATCCAATTCTGTGAATCTTTGTGGGTGTCTGAGCTACGGAGAACACTCTGGGAACAGACAACTGCGTAGATCTGTCTGTCTCCTCTTGAGTCCCCCCTTTTCTCCTCCTGCTCATCTCTATCTTCCTCCTCCCTCTCCTCTTTTTCATGTAACTCAGTGAACCTCTCTGGGTGTCCCTCACGGTGGAGAATCTTTTCACCATTAACCTAGAAGTTTTATTATCAGTGCTGTATAGTTGGAGAAGTCTTGAGACTACTGGAAGAATAAAACTGAAATCCAGAGGCAGGAGACTTAAGTCCAAAACCCGAGAACAACAGAAAACTCCTGACTACATGGAACATTAAGTAATAAGAGACCATCCAAAAGCCCCCATACCTACACTGAAATCAACCATCATCCAAGAGCCAGTAAATTTCAGAGCAAGACATACCACACAAATTCTCCAGCAACAGAGGAACATAGCCCTGAGCGTCAACATACAGGCTGCCCAAAGTCACACCTAACACATAGACCCAACTAAAAATGCATTACTGGACACTCCATTGCTCTCCAGAGAGAAGAAATCCAGTTACATGCACCAGAACACTGACACAAGCTTCCCTAACCAGGAAACATTGACAAGCCAATCATCCAAACCCACCCACTGGGTGAAGCCTCCACAATAAAAAGGAACCACAGACCTCCAGAATACAGAAAGTGCACTCCTGACACAGCAATCTAAACAAGATGAAAAGGCAGAGAAATACCCAACAGGTAAAGCAGCATGAAAAATGCCCACCAAGTCAAACAAAAGAGGAGGAGATAGGGAATCTACCTGAAAAAGAATTTAGAATAATGATAATAAAAATGATCCAAAATCTTGAAAACAAAATGGAGTTACAGATAAATAGCCTGGAGACAAAGATTGAGAAGATGCAAGAAATGCTTAATAAAGACCTAGAAGAAATAAAAAAGAGTCAATTAAAAATGAATAATGCAATAAAAGAGATTAAAAAACACTCTGAAGGGAACCAAGAGTAGAATAATGGAGACAGAAGATAGGATAAGTGAGGCAGAAGATAAAATGGTGGTAATAAATGAAGCAGAGAGGAAAAAAATGAAGACCACCTCAGGGACCTCTGGGACAATGTGAAACTCCCCAACATTCAAATCATAGGAGTCCCAGAAGAAGAAGACAAAAAGAAAGGCCATGAGATGATACTCGAGGAGATAATAGCTGAAAACTTCCCCAAAATGGGGAAGGAAATAGCCACCAAAGTCCACGAAACCCACTGAGTCCCAAACAGGATAAACCCAAGGCAAAACACCCAAGACACATATTAATCAAATGAACAAAGATCAAACACAAAGAACAAATATTAAAAGCAGCAAGGGAGAAACAACACATAACACACAAAGGGATTCCCATAAGGATAACAGCTGATCTATCAATAGAAACCCTTCAGGCCAGAAGGGATTGGCAGGACATACTTCAAGTAATGAAAGAGAATAAACTACAACCTAGATTACTGTACCCAGCAAGGATCTCATTCAGATATGAAGGAGAATTCAAAAGCTTTACACACAAGCAAAAGCTGAGAGAATTCAGCACCACCAAACCAGCTCTTCAACAAATGCTAAAGGATTTTCTCTAGACAGGAAACACAGAAAGGTTGTATAAACGTGAACCCAAAACAACAAAGTAAATGGCAACGGGACGGTACCTATTAATAATTACCTTAAATGTAAATGGGTTGAATGCTCCAAACAAAAGACAAAGACTGGCTGAATGGATACAAAAACAAGACCCCTACATATGCTGTCTACAAGAGACCCACCTCAAAACAAGGGACACATACAAACTAAAAGTGAAGGGCTAGAAAAAAATATTTCACGCAAACGGAGACCAAAAGAAAGCAGGAGTTGCAATACTCTTATCAGATGAAATAGACTTTCAAATAAAGGCTGTGAAAAGAGACAAAGAAGGACACTACATAATGATCAAAGGATCAATCCAAGAAGAAAATATAACAATTATAAATATATATTCATCCAACATAAGAGCATACAATATGTACGGCAAATGCTAACGGGTATGAACGAGGAAATTAATAGTAACACAATAATAGTGGGAGACTTTAATACCCCACTCACAACTATGGATAGATCAACTAAACAGAAAATTAATCAGGAAACACAAACTTTAAATGACACAATGGACCAGCTAGACCTAATTGATATCTATAGGACATTTCAACCCAAAACAATCAACTTCACCTTTTTCTCAAGTGCACACGGGACCTTCTCCAGAATAGATCACATCCTGGGCCATAAATCTAGTATTGGCAAATTCAAAAAAATTGAAATTCCAGTCATCTTTTCTGACCACAGTGCAGTAAGATTAGATCTCAATTACAGGAAAAAAAAAAAAAAACTATTAAAAATTTCAACATATGGAGGCTAAATAACAATTTTCTGTATAACCAACAAATCATAGAAGAAATCAAAAAAAGAAATGAAAATATGCATAGAAATGAATGAAAATGAAAACACAACAACCCAAATCCTATGGGACACTGTAAAAGCAGTGCTAAGGGGAAGGTTCATAGCATTACAGGCTTACCTCAAGAAGCAAGAGAAAACCAAATAAATAACCTAGGTCTATACCTAAAGCAACTAGAGAAGGAAGAAATGAAGAACCCCAGGGTTAGTAGAAGGAAAGATCTTAAAAATTAGGGCAGAAATAAATGCAAAAGAAACTAAAGAGACCATAGCAAAAATCAACAAAGTTAAAAGTTGGTTTTTTGAAAAAATAAACAAAATTGACAAACCATTAGCAAGACTCATTAAGAAACAAAGGAAGAAGAACCAAATTAACAAAATTAGAAATGAAAATGGACATATCAAAACAGACAACACTGAAATACAAAGGATCATAAGAGACTACTACCAGCAGCTCTATGCCAATAAAATGGACAACTTGGAAGAAATGGACAAATTCTTGGAAAAGTATAACTTTCCAAAACTGAACCAGAAAGAAATAGAAGATCTTAAAAGACCCATCACAAGCAAGGAAATCGAAACTGTAATCAGAAATCTTCCAGCAAGCTAAAGCCCAGGACCAGATGGCTTCACAGCTGAATTCTACCAAAAATTTGGAGAAGAGCTGGCACCTATATTACTCAAATTCTTTCAGAGAATTGCAGAAGAGGGTAAACTTCCAAACTCATTCTATGAGGCCACCATCACCCTAATTCCAAAACCAGACAAAGATACCACAAAAAAAGAGAAAACTACAGGCCAATATCACTGATGAACATAGATGCAAAAATCTTCAACAAAATTCTAACAAACAGAATCCAACAACATATTAAAAAAATCATACACCATGACCAAGTGGGCTTTATCCTAGGAATGCAAAGATTCTTTAATGTCCACAAATCAATCAATGTAATACACCACATTAACAAATTGAAAGATTAAAACCATATGATTATCAATAGATGCAGAGAAAGCCTTTGACAAAATTCAACACCCATTAATGATTAAAACTCTCCAGAAAGCAGGAATAGAAGGAACATACCTGAACATAATAAAAGCTATATATGACAAACCCACAGCAGGCATTATCCTCAATAGTGAAAATTTGAAAGCATTTCCACTAAAATCAGGAACAAGACAAGGGTGCCCACTCTCACCACTACTATTCAACATAGTGTTGGAAGTTTTGGACACAGCAATCAGAGCAGAAAAAGAAATAAAAGGAATCTAGATAGGAAATGAAGAATTGAAACTCTTGCTGTTTGCAGATGACATGATCCTCTACATAGAAAACCCTAAAGACTCTTCCAGAAAATTACTAGAGCTAATCAACGAATATAGTAAAGTTGCAGGATATAAAATTAACACATAGAAATTCCTTGCATTCCTATACACTAACAATGAGAAAACAGAAAGAGAAATTAAGGAAACAATACCATTCACCATTGCAACAAAAAGAATAAAATACTTAGGAGTATATCTACCTAAAGAAACAAAAGACCTATACAGAGAAAACTATAAAACACTGATGAAAGAA
Organism: Muntiacus reevesi; assembly: GCF_963930625.1. Classification (NCBI taxonomy): domain Eukaryota; kingdom Metazoa; phylum Chordata; class Mammalia; order Artiodactyla; family Cervidae; genus Muntiacus; species Muntiacus reevesi. The sequence continues at coordinate 27,458,116 of NC_089268.1, read as the reverse complement.
ATCAAAGAGGACACAAACAGATGGAGAAACATACCGTGTTCATGCACTGGAAGAATCAATATTGTCAAAATGACTCTACTACCCAACCAATCTATAGATTCAATGCAATCCCTATCAAGCTACCAACGGTATTTTTCACAGAACTAGAACAAATAATTTCACAATTTGTTAGAAAATACAGAAAACCTCGAGTAGCCAAAGTAATCTTGAGAAAGAAGAATGGAACTGGAGGAATCAACCTGCCTGTCTTCAGACTATACTACAAAGCCACAGTCATCAAGACAGTATGGTACCGACACAAAGACAGAAATATAGATCAATGGAACAGAATAGAAAGCCCAGAGGTAAATCCACGAACATATGGACACCTTATCTTCGACAAAGGAGGCAAGAATACACAATGGGAAAAAGACAACCTCTTTAACAAGTGGTGCTGGGAAAACTGGTCAACCACTTGTAAAAGAATGAAACTAGAACACTTTCTAACACCATACACAAAAATAAACTCAAAATAGATTAAATGTCTAGATGTAAGACCAGAAACTATAAAACTCCTAGAGGAGAACATAGGCAAAACACTCTCCGACATAAACACAGCAGGATCCTCTATGACCCACCTCCCAGAATATTGGAAATAAAAGCAAAAATAAACAAATGGGACCTAATGAAACTTAAAAGCTTTTGCACAACAAAGGAAACTATAAGCAAGGTCAAAAGACAGCCCTCAGATTGGGAGAAAATAATAGCAAACGAAGAAACAGACAAAGGATGAATCTCAAAAATATACAAGGAACTCCTGCACCTCAATTTGAGAAAAATAAATGACCCAATCAAAAAATGGGCCAAAGAACTAAACAGACATTTCTCCAAAGAAGACATACAGATGGCTAACAAACACATGAAAAGATGCTCAACATCACCCATTATCAGAGAAATGCAAATCAAAACCACAGTGAGGTACCATTACACGCCAGTCAGGATGGCTGCTATCCAAAAATCTACAAGCAATAAATGCTGGAGAGGGTGTGGAGAGAAGGGAACACTCTTGCACTGTTGGTGGGAATACAAATTAGTACATCCTCTATGGAGAACAGTGTGGAGATTTCTTAAAAAACTGGAAATAGAACTGGCATATGACCCAGCAATACCACTTCTGGGCATACACACCGAGGAAACCAGATCTGAAAGAGACACGTGCACCCCAATGTTCATTGCAGCACTGTTTATAATAGCCAGGACATGGAAGCAACCTAGATGCCCATCAGCAGATGAATGATAAGGAAATTGTGGTACATATACACCATGGAATATTACTCAGCCATTAAAAAGAATTCATTTGAATCAGTTCTAATGAGATGGATGAAACTGGAGCCCATTATACAGAGTGAAGTAAGCCAGAAAGATAAAGAACATTACAGCATACTAACACACATATATGGAATTTAGAAAGATGGTAATGATAACCCTATATGCAAAACAGAAAAAGAGACATTGATGTACAGGACAGACTTTTGGACTCTGTGGGAGAAGGCGAGGGTGGGATGCTTCGAGAGAACAGCATCGAAACATGTATATTATCTATAGTGAAACAGATCACCAGCCCAGGTAGATGGATGAGACAAGTGCTCGGGTCTGGTGCACCGGGAAGACCCAGAAGGATCGGGTAGAGAGGGAGGTGGGAGGGGGGATCGGGATGGGGAATACATGTAACTCCATGGCTGATTCATGTCAATGTATGACAAAAATCACTACAATATTGTAAAGTAATTAGCCTCCAACTAATAAAAATAAATGAAAAAAAAGTGAAAATGGGCATAAAATTAATCCGTATTCTGATTTGAGAGAACTTTTTAGAAACAGCTGTTCTACTGCTCACCTTTAAAAAGTTCCTTCTCCTGTTTGAGATAATTAGACTTTAATTATTCAGTTTGCATGTTGTAAAAAGTACATTGCCTTAAAATTAATATGCATATTCAATCTTGTTATTATGACATTTATATGGTATAAAATAGCCACAAACAATGAATTGGAGGATCTTAAACCACTGCTTCCAGAGGTAATAAAGGGTATACCACCTGGGCTCTTCTATTAAGAATATTTATATTACCCAAGGAATATATAACATGATGCCTGTAAATTTATCTTTTGCTGTTGTTATTCAGTTGTCCAACCGTGTCCGACTCTTTGCCACCCCATGGACGCAGCACGCCAAGGCTCCATGTCCCTAACCACCTCCCAAAGCTTGCTGAAGTTAATGTTCATCATATTGATGATGCCATCCAGCTGTCTCATCCTATGATGCCCTCTTCTCCTTCTGCCCTCAATCTTTCCCAGTATCAGGGACTTTCCCAATGAGTCATCTCTTCTTATCAGATGGCCAAAATACTGCAGCTGGAGCTTCAGAATTAGTGCTTCCAGTGAATATTCAGGTTGATCTCCCTTAAGATTGACTTGTTTTGTCTCCTTGCTGTCCAAGGGACTTTCAGGAGTCTTCTCCAGCACCACAGTTCAAAGGCATCAATTCTTCGGTGTTCTGTCTTCTTTAAGGTCCAGCTTTCACAACCATACGTGACCAGTGGGAAGACCATAGCCTTGACTATATGGACCTTTGTTGGCAGAGTAATGTCTCTGCTTTTCAATACACTGTCTAGGTTTGTCGTAGCTTTCCTGCTGCTAAGAAATCATCTGATTTCAAGGCTGCAGTCACCATCCACAGTGATTTTGGAGCCCAAGAAAAGGAAATCTGTCACTGCTTCCAATTTTTCACCTTCTATTTGCCATGCAGTAATGGGGCCAGAAGCCATGATCTGTTTTTTAATATTTAGTCTTAAGCCAGCTCTTTCATTTCCCTCCTTCACCCTCATCAAGAGGCTCTTTAGTTCTTCTTCCGTTTCTGCCATTAGAGTGGTGTCATCCACGTAGCTGAAGTTGTTGATGTTTCTCCCATCTATTTTGTTTCCAACTTGTAACTCATCCAACCTGGCATTTCTCATAATATGATCAGCATCTAGATTAAACAGGATGACAGCAGACACCCCTGTCTTACTCCTTTCTCGATCTTGAACCAATCAGTTGTTTCATAAGGGGTTCTAACTGTTGCTTCTTGACCTGCAAACAGGTTTCTCAGGAGACAGGTAAGATGGCCTGGTATTACTGTGTCTCTAAGAGCTTTTCACTGTTTGTCATGGTCGACATCCTCAAAGGCTTTAGCATAGTTGAAGAGACAGATGTTTTTCTAAAGTTCCCTTGCTTTCTCTATAATCCAGTGAATGTTGGTAATTTGATCTCTGGTTCCTCTTCCTTTTCCAAACCCAGCTTGGTTATCTGGAAGCTCTTGGTTCACATTATGTTGAAGCCTAGCATGCAAGATTTTAAGCATGACCTTACTAGCATGGGAGTTGAGTGCAAATTTATTCTTTAACTATGCAGAAATGAATTTTTTCTAAAGTTCCATGAATTAAAAGATGTATTGAAAGTCAGTGCAGCAGGTCTAAATGAAGTGACCTGAGCATATCTTGGACAAAACTTTCACTTCAGCCACTTGAAAAGCCAATATGTTAGAGAATATTATTGATAAAATTTACTTGACTCAATAGGAATGCCTGCATACATTACAGCAATAGGACAAATTAAATAGCAATACTGGGAGATAACTGAATGTCTAATGAAGATGGATCCCTTACTTGCAAAGATCAGACTGAAGAGAAAAAATCATGTAAAAAATGAATATCTTGGAGTTGAGAAAAATGATGCTTGGAAGTTGAACTAAAAGATATTAATACAAGTAGCAGTTGAAACCAGACTCTGTGGTAAAAAATCCACCTGCCAAGCAGGAGATGCCAGTTCGATCCATGGGTTGGGAGGATCCCCTGGAGAAGGAAATGTAACCCTCTTCAGTATTCTTGCCTGGGAAATGCCTTGGACAGGTATCTGGTGTGTTACAGTCCATGGGACTGAAAAAAGTCAGACACAACTTAGTGACTGAACAGTAACAAAACAGTTGAAACCATGCTTAGGTACACAGGGAAACATATTTATGGGACTTACGTTTTTTTTCTTCACCTTTGTCAATAACTAAGAGAAAGAAACCGTTCATTCAAAATAAGGCCCAACGTTACAAAGGAAGAGGACAAAACTTTCAAGCATTTCCAAATTTGTTTCTGACAGTTGACTTCTGAGAATTGAAAGTACATTAGTGTTCAAAGACCATCTCACTAATCAAAGGAAGATTTATTTCATTCTGTATATCTCTTGATAACAAAGGGACTAAGCAGAATCATTGAATGCAAGGCAGTAGAATAGCACTCCCTCTGGGTTAAAAGTTATGTGTGTGCATGCTAAGTCACTTCAGCCATGTCCGACTCTTTGTGACCCTATGGACTGTAGCCTGCTAGGATTCTCTATTCATGGGATTCTCCAGGCAAGAATACTGGGGTGAGTTGCCATTTTTTTCCTCCAGGGGATCTTGTCAATCCAAGGATTGAACCTATGTATCATGTCTTCTGCACTGGCAGGAGAGTTCTTTACCACTAATGCCACCTGGGAAGCCTGGGTTAAAGGTTATGGGATACATCAATCATGGATTTCTATTGGGCCTTCGACTTTTTTCAGAATAAGGAAAATACACAGCCATACAAAGAAAGAGGTACATTCAAAGAGATATAAAGTATAGATTAAAGGCATCATTGTATAATACTCTCTGCATTGCTAAATTTATACATAGTTTTATTGAGGTCTGAAATCAATATATACTTGAATTGAAATCCCTTTAAAATAGAATTATCATTTAAGATATCTTTACTTGAGGTAAGTGAGCAAATTAAGGAGAAAGGTAAGCAAAGAAAAGAATAAAGATTAAGAGACTGGGAATGTTAAGGCCTTAAGAAGTCCACCATGTAAAAGGGTTTGTGAGCAGCAAGTTTTTAGCATACATACCGTTTCTATCCTGAGGTTCTTTAGAAAAATAAAATAAGTTTGTGGTCAATATCATGAAATGGAAGAAGAAAAAAACAAAATTTATTTTAAAAATTCATATTTAAAATTACAACTATCTGAAAACATATACAAACACACACACTGCAAGCACACACACACAAAGTGGTTGAGAGCTCATTTTGTCAGGGGACTATTCTCCCATGTGACACTAGAGTAAGAGATAAAATTATGTGTCTTAATTGAGGAAAAATATTAAAATAATAATTTTGAAGTTTACCTTAAAATATGTTCTTTACCTGTTTAGATATTAGTAGTCTGTTTATTAGCTCCAATATTTTCCTTGGCAGTTATTAAGTAGATTTCCAAGTTTATTATTGTCAAAGCAAAAATGTATTAAGAAGACATGAACATTGAAATAACATTTTGAATCACTGCCATAGAGAAAATGCCTGGTTCATTTCCATGATTCTATTCATACTTAGGTCAACTAGGAAATACAAAAATTCCTGTAATGTGAATTTCTACTTTAACTCAAACCTAGGTGATGCATTTCTTAATGAAATCACATAAAAACAGGATTTTATTACTAAATGATAGTGAAATTGGTTTTAAATCAAATAATGGAGCATATACTGGAAAAAACCCATACTTCAATAGCTTGAGAATGCAAAATTATGAAAAGTACTATTACTCACATTCAGCTGACACAAAAGTAATGTCTGCCTAGATTACATCAAAATGAGACATCATAGAAGTACTAATGGAGGAAAAAGAATAACAATTACAGAAGACAAACTTCTAATACCCAGCCTAATATCTGTCATGGCTACAAAAATCATAATAAAATAAGGGAGCTTCACTAGCAACACATACAATAAGGCCCTAATGTTTACAGAGAAGAAGAGATGTGAGATGAAAAACAAAAAATGAAAAAGGAAGGAATTTGTAAAACTAGATGGAGGAAATTAATACAGCACAGTCTATATCAAAAAATTAGGAGGGAAGAATGAGCCATGGGTGGCATACACATAGAAAGGCAGAGAATGTTAGCATTCATTTAAAGGTTGTGGTGCACAGAGTGTCAGAAAAATATATTGATTTTTTTCTCCAAAAAATCTGAAAAATAAAATGTAAATATCAAAAGAGACAAAAAAGATAATTCAATATTATTGAAAAATTTTATAGAGATCTGCATTTACTATAAATTAATTAATATTCAAATACATACACACAGAATAGGAAAACCCTTATGGAACATGAGAATATATAAGAACACACACACACGCTCACAAACTCACATTGGCAAATCTTGCTCTTGCTCAAGGATATTCTCCAGAAATGGAGAAGGGCATATACTGATATATAAAATGTATTATACTTAGCAATATATTTAGAAATTTAGCCCTAGAATTTACCTTTTAAAAAATTTCTTAACTATACTTGTCATTAGTTTGGCTGTCTTTTTCAGTTCATAAGACAAAATGGGCTACTAGGGTGCTACTATGCATCTCAAAGAAAGTAGGGAAAATTGCTAGACCATTCAGGTATAACTTAATTCAAGTCCTTTATGACTATAGAGTGACAGTGACAAATATATTCAATAAATTAGATCTGATAGAGAGCTTGAATAACTATGGATGGAGCTTCATAACATTGTACAGGAGGCAGTGACCAAAACCATCTCCAAGAAAAAGAAATGCAAGAAGGCAAAACGGTTGTCTGAGGAGGCCTTGCAAATAGCTGAGAAAAGAACAGAAGTGAAAGGCAGAGGAGAAAGGGAAAGATACACCTATCTGAATGCAGGGTTCCAAAGAATAGAAAGAAGAAATAAGAAACCCTTCCTAAGTGAACAATGCAAAGAAATAGAGGAAAGCAATAGGGTAGGAAAGACTAGAGATTTCTTCAAGAAAATTAGAGATACTAAGGGAATATTTCATGCAAAGATGGGCACAGAAAAGAACAGAAACAGTAAAAAACCTAACAGAAGCAGAAGGGATTAAGAAGAGGTGGCAAGAATACATAGAAGAAATGGACAAAATACTCTTAATGACCCGGATAACCATGATGGCATGGTAACTCAACTAAAGCCAGACATCCTGTAGAATGAAGTCAAGAAGGCCTAAGGAAGCACTACTATGAACAAAGCTAGTGGAGGTGATGGAATTCTGGCTGAGCTATTTCAAATCCTAAAAGATGCTGCTGCTAAAGTGCTGTACTCATTATACTAGCAAATATGGAAAACTCAGCAGTGGTCACAGATCAGGAAAAGGTCAATTTTCATTCCAATTCCACAGAAGGGCAATGCTAAAGAATGGTCAAACTTACTGCACAATTGTGCACATTTCACATGCTAGTAAAGTAATGTTCAAAATCCCTCAAGCTAGTCTTTAACAATATGTAAACTAAGAACTTCCAGATGTACAAGATGGATTGAGAAAAGGTGGAGGAACCAGAGATCAAGTTGTCAACATTCATTGCATCATAGAAAAAGCAAGATAAGACCAGAAAAACATCTACTTCTGCTTCACTGACTAGGCGAAAGCCTTTGACTGTGTGGATCACAAAACATCATGGAAAATTCTTAAGAGATGGGAATACCAGACCATATTACCTGCCTCCTGAGAAACCTGTATGCAGTTCAAGAAGCAACAGTTAGAACTGTACATGGAACAATGGACTGTTCAAAATTGGGAAAGGAGTACATCAAAGCTGTATATTGTCACCCTGCTTATTTAAATTATATGCAAAGACATCATTGGCATGCTGGGCTGGATGAATCACAAGCTGGAATCAAGACTGCTGGGAGAAATAGCAACAACCTCAGGTATGCAGATGATACCAACATCCTGGCAGAATGCAAAGAGAGACTAAAGAGTCTCTTAATGAAAGTGAAAGAGGAGAGTGAAAAAGCTGGCTTAAAACTCAGCATTCAAAAAACGAAAATGATAGTATCTGGTCTCATTACTTCATGACAAATAGATGCGGAAACAATGGAAACAGTGAGAGACTTTATTTTCTAGGGTTCCAAAATCACTGTGGATAGTGACTGCAGCCGTAAAATTAAAGAAACTTCCTCCTTGGAACAAAAGCTAATAACAAACCAAGACAGCGTATTAAAAAGAAGAGGCATCACTTTGCCTATAGAAGTCCACATAGTCAATGCTATGGTTTTTCCAGTAGTCATGTATGGATATGAGTGTTGGAACATAAAGAAAACTGAGAGCTGAAGAAGTGATACTTTTGAACTGCGGGGCTGGATAAGAAGACTTTAGAGTCCCTTGGGCAGCAAGGAGCTCAAACCAGTTAACCCTAAAGGAAATCAACCATGACTCTTCATTGGAAGGACTGATGTTTAAGTTGAAGGTCCAATAATTTGGCCACCTGATGCAAAGAGCTGACTCATTAGTAAAGATCCTGATGCTAGGAAAGATTGAGGCTGAGAGGAGAAGTGGGCAACAGAGGATGAGATGGTTGGATGGCATCACTGATTGAATGGACATGAATTTGAGCAAGTTCAGGGAGATAGTGAAGGACAGAGAAGCCTGGTATACTGCAGTCCATGGGATCGCAAAGAGTCAGACATGATTGAGTGACTGAACAACAACAAACGCATCTCTGGCTTCTCCAGTGGCTCAGATGATATACAATCTGCCTACAACGCAGGATAAAAAAGTGAAAGTAAAATCCCTCAGTCAAGTTCAGCTGTTTGTGACCCCATGGACTGTAACCTGCCAGGCTCCTCTGTCCATGGAATTCTCCAGGCCAAAATACTGGAGTGGGTAGACTATCCTTTTTCCAGTTTATCTTTCTGATCCAGGATTTGAACCAGGGTCTCCCGCATGCGGGTGGATTCTTTACCAGCTGAGTTACCATGGAAGCAATTCAGGATACTTGGGTTCAATCTTGGGTCAGGAAGATGCCCTGGAGGAGGGCATGGCAACCCACTCCAGTATTCTGACCTGGAGTATTCCATGAACTGTGGAGCCTGGTGGGCTACTGTTTATAGTGTTGCAAAGAGTCATAAACAACTGATGCAACTTGGCACAGACACACACATTTCAACCAATGCCTAGATGAAATTATCTGGATTAAATCTCATGAAAGGAAGGGAAATAAAATATTTATTTCCAGTGAAGCAAGTTCTAAATTAGATGATAAGAATCTGTCTTAGACAAACATATTACAAGAGCCACACTGAAAATGATAGTATTTCAGCGATATGTTATCACTACCTTTCACTTGACAGAAATAAAACATCTGCAGAGATTGCAACTCTATGATGAATCATAAAAGTACCAATGGGAAAAAATTGAATAACAACAGAAATGTCAAACATCCCTTGCAAAGACAAAGAAATGATAGAAAAATCATACAAAAATGTTCATATGTTTTTGAAAATGATGGTAACTGAATATTAATGGCAAAAATACAGATGGATCCATGACTAGGTACACAGGGAAACACATCAATAGGATTTGTCACTTACCACCCCCCCCCAATATATTCACAAAGTGAAAGGAACAAATAAACAATTCACTCAAAATGAGGATAAAAATTCAGGAAGGAAGAGGACAAAACCTTCTGTAGTTACCTGTGAAGTTCTATCAGACACATATTTCTGAGCACTGAAACTGTGAGATTCCTGGACCAACTCTTTAATGGTAAAATAATGTATACCTCTACATATGCCTAGGTTTAAGAGAGATGATTGAAAATGACACCAGGCAAAGGAAAACAAAGAAAAGACACTAGAAGGACAGAATAAAAGTGTCTATCTGTCAACAATTCTAGCTATAATAGTAGCCAGATAAAACCTGCTACATGAACAAATTTTATGTTTAACTGAATTGAATTATTTTTGAAATGAAAATTATTACTTAAGCTGTCATTAAGAAATGTCAAAGTTTCTAGGATTATATCTTGTTGTAGGAAAAGAAATTCTTTGGTAATGTCCTAGGGCAATGTCTTCTTTGACTTTCACATCAAAAGTTAAGAACTGAAAGAGATATGTGAAAGTTAAACTGGCTCAGTCATGTCTGACTCTTTGTGTATAGTCCATGGAATTCTCCAGACCAGAATACTGGAGTGGGTAGCCTTTCCCTTCCCCAGGAGATCTTCTCAACCCTGGGATCGAACCCAGGTCTCCCACATTGCAGGCGGATTTTTTTTACCAGCTGAGCCACAAGGGAAGCCCAAGACTATTGGAGTGGGTAGCCTATACCTTCCCCAGCATATCTTCCAACCCAGAAATCAAACCAGCCTCTGCTGTATTGCCAGCAGATTTTTTACCAGCTGAGCTATGAGGGAAGCCCAAGAGAGAGATGAACTGAGAATTTTCTGGGATACATATTTCTTCTAAAAACACTAGACAAAGTTTGGGTTGCCAAGATGATAATTTGACATTCAAAATGCAAAACTTAAATTCAAATAAAAAGGAAAAAATTACCATTGTTGGAAGAAAAAATTTCCAAGAATAACTTTGGAAATATATTTATGCCTGGGAATGATAGGGTAATGTATCTGGGTACAATGGTATAATGTGTGTCAAGTTTATGGACCACGAAGAGAAGCAGAATTTACACAGACTTTGAAGGGATAATGAATAGACAAATTTCACTCAACCTGTTAGGTATCTTCTCTCAACTGTGCAGATCTGGGGAAGTCTTAGTGACCTAAACATGTGCTCATAAAAATAGAGTATGATGAAGTTCTTGACTAGGGATGTGCCCAGAAGATAAATAGGAGGGAACCCTGTGCTTTCAATTTAATGTCCTCTGTCTCTTCAAGTTTTCAGTGAGCCTATATCAAGTCCTCAGAAACAGACTGAGGAAAACAGAAAATGCTGATATGTGTAGGAAAGAAATGATGTGGAATGGGAAAAGTGGGAATTGAAATGGTTTTTAGGAGGAGAAACTAAATGGAGAGAACATCCTCTGAATAAGTCTATAACAAATTTGGTGATATAAGACAGACATCCAGGGGAAGGGCAAGACTGAGAAACCTATGGATTAAGAGACAGTGAATGGTTAGGTGTGAAGAAATTAGTCAAGTAAAAATCATTTGTGAGTAATAAGTTTTTAATTACTACTCCTTTCCTGAGGTTCTTTAGAAAAATAAAATGGAAAATTTAAGGTCAATTATGGAAATGGAAGATCAAGAAACAAAATTTATGGAAAATATTGCATACATATTTAAAATTATAATTATCATAAAGCATACATACAAACACGTAAACACACAGAAGACACACATTGTGGATTATGTGTCAGCTCATTTGTTAAATATAATATTCTCCTGAAATAGAACAGGGGTAAAAATAAAAGTATTGTCTTAATTGGAGAAAATTATTAAAATATTAGTTCTGAAGTTGACCTTTCAAACTGTATTTTATCTATGTTGACAGAACTAATTTATAATCATTCAGTTTATTAGCTCTATGAATTTATTTGGCTGCTAATTAATAGATAGGGTTAAATCAGTTATTGTAATATCTGAAATGTTAAGAGTCACATGGATTGTGTAACATCTTGAACCAGTGTTGTCAAAGAAATGCAGGGTTTGTAGCCTGGATGATTCTGTCCACATGTTTGTCAATAAATGAATATTTAAAATATACTGTAATGCAAATTTCTATTTTAGCTAAAGCCTAAGTGAGGCAGGTCTTCCATGTATGAAAATATGTGAGGAAAATGTATCTAAATACTAAATGATGGTAAAAGGGTTTGTACATCAAAAGACTGAGCATATGTTGAAGATAACTCACACTTCAGAAGCTTGAAACAGGTAAATTTTTGAAATATACCAATACTAAATTTAGTTGACACAAAATAAATATCTGCTTCCATTGCATCAAAATGAGAAAATCACAGAAGCACTAATGGGGAAAATGGAATGCCAAATGCAGAAGACAAACAAAATTTGAGGAGACTAAATAAAAAGACATATTCATGTAAGTTATTTGTATGATGGTGTTTGGGAACATGCAAATTGATTGTTGAAGAAAAATGTGTAAAAACACAGATGAAACCATGTGTAGGTTCATAGTGAAATGCATTATGAGTCATGTGTTTTCCTTCTTCACACTATTGATCAACAAAAGAAAATAAATCCAATTCATTCAAATAAGAGTAGAATGTCAGGAAGGGGCCAGGTCAGAAATTGGAAACCCTTCCTTCATTTGCTTTTGGGTTCAAATGGATGACCATTTCTTAGAATTAAAACCAAAAGTTTCAAAGTCTACCATACTAATGAGAAGTAACCATTTTCATTCCATATATTCCATTGTGCAAGATTGGAAATGGCCCCATCAGGGGAGTTAAATTATGTGTTCTGTTAAACAGTATCAAATCCTTGGGTTTGTGTTGGCACATCTGCTTTTCTCAGAATAGAATATTAGTGTGAATTGATATACAAACAACATATCTAAAAAGTGATGAGGGAACATAAAGGGACTTTTGAACACATGGTACAATGGATCAGTAACCAGTTTTAGCCTCTGATTATACTGCTAAATTCTATTTCCTCTTAAGCAAAGATGTAAATGGAAAACATCAAGAGAATAAAGAAGATAAAATTTTAATGTTTGAATTAGTGTTTTCTGAATAAAAATTTTAAATTTGTATTTTGCACCAATTAAAGTTGCCATGATGAACTGTCATTCATAACACAAAACAAAAAGCATAAAAAGCTTACTATTCTTGGAAGAAAAATTTCCAAAAATAATATTGGAAATACTCTTAAACCTGGGAGTGTTTGGGTAATATATTCAGGCACAGTGGGAAAATGTGCTTCAAGCTTATAGGCGAAGGAAGGATAGCACAATTTATACCAGCTTTGAGGGGATAGTAACAGGCAGATTTCACTGGTCTTTTGAAAAAGACTTCTTACTTCCCTAGTTATTCAGATGGTAAAGCGTCTGCCTACAATGTGGGAGACCTGGGTTCGATCCCTGGGTCAGGAAGATTCCTCTGGAGAAGGAAATGGCAACCCACTCCAGTACTCTTGCCTGGAAAATCCCATGGACAGAGGAGCCCGGTGTCCATGGGGTCGCAAAGAGTTGGACACGACTGAGTGATTTCAGTTCACTCTTTCATTTCTGCAGGTTTGGGAGAGTCTCAGGGCCTCCCAGGTGGCACAATGGCAAAGAATCCACCTGGCAATGCATGAGACGCAAGAGAAATGGGTTTGACCCCTGGGTCGGGAAGATCCCCTGGAATAGGAAATGGCATCCCTCTCCACTGTTCTTTCCTGGAAACTTCCATGGGCAGATAGTGGTCTACAGTCCATGGGGCTACGAACAGGTGGACTAGACCGCGCAACTGAGCAACACTCGCATGAAATTGAATTGTGTTGGAAGTGCTAACTAAGGGTGTGTCCTGGGAGATAAACAGAGTGGAGCCCAGTGCCTTTTACCCTAATGTCCTTCACCTCCTCAACTTCTTAGTGAGCTTATGTTGCTGTTGTTGTTTAGTTGTGTCCGACTCTTTGCAACCCCGTGGAGTGTAGCCCATCAGGCTCCTCTGTCCATGGGATTTTGCAGTCAAGAATATTGGAGTGGGTTGCCATTTCCTTCTCCAGTGAGCCTATAACAAGTTGTTGAAAATAGAAAAAAAGTTAATGTTATGTCAACTTCAAATTGGCACTTGACAAGAGCATTTGCCAGAGACTGAATAACAAGGGCCTTTGCCATCTGCCATCTGCCATCTGCTCTGAGATTAAACCCTGTGCTGTTGCAGCTGTTGACCTTCAACACACCTTGAGTGGAATTCAGCAACAAGGTACTCCATGCTCCAGGGAAACTAGTGGATAAGATCTTTAGATTATTGTTGTTGTTTAGTTGCTCAGTCGTCTGACTCTTTGTGACCCCATGGACTGCAGCACATCAGGCTTCTCTGTCCATAACCAATTCCTGGAGCTTGCTCAAACTCATGCCCATTGAGTCAGTGATGCCATCCAATCATCTCATCCTTTGTCATCCCCTTAGCCTCCTGCCTTCTATCTTTCCCAGCATCAGGGCCTTTTAGGATGAGTCGGCTTTTCTCATCAGGTGGCCAAAGTACTGGAGTTTCAGTTTCAGCATCAGTCCTTCCAATGAATATTCAAGACTGATCTCCTTCAGTATTGACTGGTTTGATCTCCCTGCAATCCTAAGGATTCTTAAGAGTTTTCTCCAACACCACAGTTTGAAAGCACACGTTGTTCAGTGCTCAGCCTTCTTTGTGATCCAACTCCCTCACCCATACATGACTAGTGGAAAAACCATAGCTTTGATTATACAGACATTTGTTGGCAAATAATGTCTCTGCTTTTTAATATGTTGTTTAGGTTTGTCATAACTTTTCTTCTAAGGAGCAAGCATCTTTTAACTTCATGGCTGCAGTCACCATCCACAGTGATCTTTGGAACCCAAGAAAATAAAATCCACCACTGTTTCCATTTTTCCCCCATCTGCTTGCCATGAAGTGATGGGTCTGGATGCCATGATTTTAGTTTTTTGAATGTTGAATTTTAAGATAGTTTTTTTCACTCTCCTCTTTCACTTTGATCAAGAGGCTCTTTAGTTCCTCTTCACTTTCTGCCATTAGGGTGGTATCATCTAAATATCTGATGTTGTTGATATTTTTCCTGGCAATCTTGATTCCAGCTTGTGATTCATCCAGCCCATCATTTCACATGATGCACTCTGCATATAAGTTAAATAAACAGGGTGACAATATACAGCCTTGATGTACTCCTTTCCTAACTTGGGACCAGTCTGTTGTTTCATGTCCAGTTCTAATTCTTGCTTCTTGACCTGCACATAAGTTCCTCAGGAGGCAGGTAAGATGGTCTGGTATTTCCATCTCTTTAAGAATTTAACATAGTCAATGAAGCAGAAATAGATGTTTTTCTCGAATTCCCTTGCTTTTTCTACAGTCCAACAGATGTTGCTAATTTTATTTCTGTGTCTTTTCTAAATCCAGCTTGCACATCTGGAAGTTCTCAGTTTATGTACAGTTAAGTCTATATTGAAGAATTTTGAGCAATACCTTTTTCAAAATTCAGGCTGTGTTGTGTAATAAGTACTTTGCTTTTAATTAATAAAGGAGATCAGTCCTGGGTGTTCATTGGAAGGACTGATGCTGAAGCTGAAACTCCAATACTTTGGCCACCTCATGCAAAGAGTTTACTCGTTGGAAAAGGCCCTGATTCTGGGAGGGATTGGGGACAGGAGGAGAAGGGGACGACAGAGAATGAGATGGCTGGATGGCATCACCGGCTCGATGGACATGAGTTTGAGTAAACTCTGGGAGTTGGTGATGGACAGGGAGGCCTGGTGTGCTGTGATTCATGGGGTCACAAAGAGTCAGACACGACTGAGTGACTGAACTGAACTGATATTCAATCTGATTATTATGACATGTAAGTGATTTAAAGTAGCCACTAATACTTAAACCACTGCTTCTACAGATACTATAAGGTATACAACCTTGGCTCCTATATTAAGAATATTTTCATCAACTGAGGAATACATTAGATGATGTGGGTGATTTTCTCTTTTAACTATTCCTAAATGAAATTTTTCTTAAGTTCCATGGAAAGGAAAAAAAAAAGTATTAAAAAGTTGTTAAGCAGGTCTAAATGAAGAGACCTGCTTATATCTAGGACAAAAGTTTCATTTCTGCCACTTGAAAGGCCAATTTTAGAGGAATATTATTAGTAAAATTTACTTGACTCAATAGGAATGCTTGCATAAGTTATAGTAACAGGACAAATCAAGTAGCAATTCCAGGGGATAATTGAATTGCAAGTGAAGATGAATCCCTTAGTTGTAAAGGTAAGATTAACAGAAAAATCATGTAAAATATGCATATCTAGAAGTTGAGAAAAATGATCTTTGGAAGTTGAAGTGAAAGGCACAAGTAACAGTTAATACCATGTTTAGGTACACAGGGAAACACACTTATGTGTTTTCTTCTTCAACTTTGGCAATAACTTCTTACCTTTTTCTTCTTCAACTTTGGCAATAACTGAAAGAGAAAAAAAAAACTATTGAAAATGAGACAATGTCAGAAAGGAGGATGACAAAACTTTCAAATACTTCCAAGGCTGTTTCTGAGAGTTGTCTTCTGAGAATTGAAACTGCAAGTCCAAAGACTATCTTGCAAATCAAAGAAAATATTATTTCACTTCCATACACTCCTGATGACAAAAGGACTAAGAGGAAACACAGAATGCAAGGTAGTAGAATAGTATTCCCTCTGGGTTAAAGGATATGGGGTAAATCAATCATTGGTTTGTATTGGGTCTTCTACCTTTCTCAGAATAAAAGGAAAACACACACATACACAAAAAAGAGGTGCTTGCAAAGAGAAAGAATAGATTGATGCACCACTGACCAATACTCTGTGTAATAAAAATGCTTCATAAAAATATCAATTCAATGTATACTTGAATCCCCTTTGAAATAGAGTTATCATTTTAAAATATCATTACTTGGAGAAAAGGTACAAACTGAGGAGATGGGTAAGCAAAGGAATGAATACAGATTAACAGAATAGGAATGACAAAGCTTCAAGAAATCCACTGTGTTAAAAGGTTTGTGAGCAACAAGTTTTTAGTATACTTACTTTTTCTTTCCTGAAGTTCTTTTGAAAAATAAAATGAAAAGTTTAAGGTAAATATCATGAAAATGAAACACCAAAAAATCAAAATTTATCACAAAAGTCATATCTAAAATTATAGCTATTTGAAAACATATACACAAACACATACACTACATGCACACACACAGCCACATACACACAGTTGTTGAGAGGTCATTTTGTCAGGAGAATCCTCTCCCAGAAGAGAATAGAATAACAGAAGCATTATCCTAATTAAGGAAAGCTGACAAAATAATGGTTTTGAAGTTTACCTTTAAAATATGTTCTTTTTATACTTTGATGTTACTAGGGTTAATATTATTCTGTTTATTAGCTCTGATAGATTCTGTGGCAGTTACTAAGTAGATGGAGTCAAGTTCACTATTGTAATTTCTAAGATGTATTAAGAAGATATGAACATTGAAATGACATTTTCTTGGAGAAAATGAGAATAAATTTGAAAAATAAAATGCAAATATCAAAAGAAACCAAATAGATAGTTGAATTTTATTGAAAAATTTGCATTTAGTATAAGTCAGTGTTCAGACACACAGCATAGGAACACACTTATGGAAAATGCAAATATATAAGAACATCCACACATGCTCACAAATTCACCATAACAAACCTTACTCTCACTCAAGAATATTCTCTAGAATTGGAGAGAAGGCATAAACTAAGAAAATTTATGATATTGAAAGAGCTTTAAATTTTAGTCTTGGACTTTACCTTTCTAAAAATATCTTAACTATATTTATCATTAGTTTGGCTGTCTTTTTAACTTTGTAAGACAAAATAAGCTATTCAGATGCTACTGTGCATCTTCAGGGATCAAGGTAGCTATATTTAATAAACTGGATACCAGCAGTGAATTAGAAACTTAAAAGCTGCTTCTTTTACAGGTTACTCATAGTTATAGACTGGATGCTTCTATTCATTATTCTGTCAACTGATGAACATATCACCTTACTTTTTATGTCTCTATTTCAACCTAAGCCTAAATGAAGCTATCTGAATTAAATTTCATGAAAGGAAGGGAAATATTCAATGACAGTGAAGTGAGTTTTAAATTGCAGGACAAGAACCTGTCATAGACAAACACAGCCACATCAGCCACACTGAAAATGACAGTATTTCAGAGGTATGTGGTCACTAGTGTTAACTGTACTGGAAGAAAATGTCTGTAGAGATTGCAACTCTAAGATGAATCATAAAGGTACCAATGGGAGAAATTGAATGACAACTGAATACGGGCAAACATTCCTTAAAAAGACAAAGAGAGAAAAAACAAAAACCATACAAGATTGTCTGAATAATGTCTTTGAAAATGATGGCAATTGAACATTAATGATAAAAACACAGTATCAGATGAATCCATGACTAGGGTACACAAAGAAACACATTAACAGGACTTGCCACTTTTTTCCACATTTACTCATAAAGTCAAAGGAACAAGTAATCAGTCCACTCAAAATGAGGATAAAAGGTTAGGAAGGTAAGACAAAATTTTCGCACTTCTGTTAATTTTCTGTTGAGTTCTAACAGGCAGGAGGAGAAGGGGATGACAGAGGATGAGATGGTTGGATGGCATCAGCAACTTGATGGACATGAGTTTGAGCAAGCTCGGGGAGTTGGTGATGAACAGGGAAGCTGGGCATGCTGCAGCCCATGGGGTCGTAAAGAGTCACACACAACTGAACGACTGAACTGAACTGAACAAACATGTTTCTGAGCACTGAAACCATGAGATTCCAAGACTATCTCACTAATTAAAAGATAATGTTGCTGTACATCCATATATGCCCAAGTGAAAAAGGGAATATTATTGAAAATGACACTAGACAAAGTGGTAGTATAGCAATCTATCTTGTACAAAAACCTATCAGCCATAGTTCTTGCATTGGGTCCTCCACCCTTTTCAGAATACAGTGAAAAAATACACAAACTCATTCAGCACAAAGGTAGAGGAGTTAAATTTAGAGATAGAAAGCAGAATGGTGGTTGCCATGGGCTGGGGTGGGGGGAGAGGAAACAGAGTGTTGTTTAAAAGAGTGCTGTGTGCCAAGCTGCTTCAATCATGTCTGACTCTTTGTGACCCTATGGACCATAGCCTGCCAGGCTGCTCTGTCGATGGAATTCTCCAGGCAAAGATACTGAAGTGGGTTGTCATGCCCTCCTCTGAGAAACCTTCTGGACCCTAGGATCAAACCCATATCTTATGTCTCCTGCATTGGCAGTTGAGCTCTCTACCACTAGCACCACCTGGGCAGTCAGAGTTTCAATTGGGGAAGATGGAAAAGTTCTAGAGAATGAAGAGGGGTGATGGTTGCGCAAAAGTATGAATGTTTTTAATGCTACTGAATTGTACACTTAAAAATGATAAATTTTATAAAATGTATTTTAACGCAAAAATGTTTAAAAAAGTAAACACAAGAGAAAGAATAAAGGCACATATCTGTCTACAATTCTACCTTTAATAGTAGTCAGATAAAGACTGTTACATAAATAAATTGATGTATAACTGAATTGAATAATGTTTGGAGTGAAACTTATCACTAACACTGTCTTTAGGAAATGCTGAAGATTTAAGGATTGTGTCTTGTAGAGAAATTGGCAATTTCCTAGGACAAAGTTTTCTTTGACTTTCATATAAAAATGTCAAGAATTGAGAGAGATATATAAACAATTGAAAAGTTCTGGGATATATATTTCTTCTGAAAACATTAAACAAAATTTTGGTTTCCAAGGTGATACCTGTGTCATTCAAAATGCGAAATAAAAAAATCAAATAAAAAGGAGAGAATTACCATTCTTGGAAGAAAAAATTCCAAGAATAACTTTAGAAATATTCTTGTGCCTGGAAATGCTAGGGTTAAGTGTTTAGGCAGTGTGGAAGAATGTGTGTGGTAGAGTTTATGGACCAACAAAGGAGAGTAGAATTTACATAGTCTTTGAAGGGACAATGAATAGGCAAACTTAACTTAGTCTGTTAGGTGTGTTTTGTGGTTTTTTTTTTTTTTTTTTACTCACTCTGACAGATTTGGAAAAGTCTCATTGACCTAAATGTGTGCCCTTAATAATGGAATATGATGAAATCCATGACTAGGGATGTGTACAGAAGATAAATAAGATGGAATTCTATGCTTTCAACTTAATGTCCTTTATCTCATTAAGTTTTCAGCATCCTATAACAAGTCCCCGGAAAACAGAAAAAGTTAACATATGTATGGATAGGAAAGAAATGATGTGGATTGGGAAACGAAAGAATTGAAATGGCTTTTAGGAGGGGAAACTGAAGGGAAAGAACATTTTCTGAAGAAGTCTATAACTGAAATTTGGAGATATAAGACAGATACCCAGGAGAAGGGCAAGACAAGGAAACATATGTGGATAAGAGATTGGGCTCAAGAAATTAGTTATGTAAAAGTCGTTTGTGAGTAATAAGTTTTTAGATTACTTATCATTTCTTTCCTGAGGTTCTTTAGAAAAATAAAATGGAAAGTTTAAGGTCAATATCATGGAAATGGAAGGTCAAGAAACAAGATTTTTGAGAAATGTTGATACATATTTAAAATTATAACAACAGAAAGCACACACACAAACACATAAACACACACTGTGGACTATGGAAGAGAGCTCATTTTTAAAAAATATAGTATTCTCCCAAAATAGAATAGGGGTAAAAAATTAGGGGTGAAAAAAATAGAATGGGAGTGTTGACTTAATTGGGGAAAACTATTAAAATACTAGTTCTGAAGCTTACCTTTTCAAAATATTTTTTACATATCTTGATACCACCAATGTTATAATTCAAACCAGTCAATCCTAAAGAAAATCAACTCTGATTATTCATTGGAAGGACTGATGCTAAAGCTCCAATACTTTGACCACCTGATGCGAAGAGCTGACCCACTCGAAAAGACTCTGATGGTGGGAAAGCTACAGAGGATGAGATGGTTGGATGGCATCACTAAATCAATGGACATGGGTTTGAGCAAACTCAAGGAGATAGTGAAGGGCAGGGAAGCCTCGCACGCTGCAGTCCATTGGGTCACAAAGAATCAGATGCAGCTTAGCTACTAACAACAACAATTAAGTTGATAAGCTCTAAAATTTTATTTGGTTATAATAGATGGGTTAAATCAATTATTGTAATACCTAAAATGCTAAGAGCCACAAACTTTGTTTAACGTCTTGAATCACTGTTGTCAAAGAAATGCAAAATTTGTATCCTGGGTGATTCTACTCACATGTTTGTCAACAAATGAATATATAGTCTACTGTAATGCAAATTTCTATTTTAGCTAAAGTCTAAGTGAGGCACATCTTTCATATGTGAAAATACATGAGAAGAAAAGTATATAAGTACTAAATGATAGTGAAAGTGTTTGTACATCAAAAGACTGAGCATATATTGGAGAAAAATTTCAGAAGCTTGAAACTGGTAAATCTTTGAAATAACCAGTACTACCATTTGGTTGATGGAAAGGAAATGTTTGCCTAGATTGTATCAAGAAGAGAAAAGTCACAGAAGTACTAATGGTGAAAACAGAATGCCAAATGCAGAAGGCAAGCTAAAGTTGGGAAGACAATATAAAAAGACAAATCATGTAAGCTATTTGTATGATGGTATTGGAAAAGATGGAAACTAATTGTTGAGGAAAAGGTATAAAACACAGATGAAATCAAACTTAGGTTCACAGTGAACTACATTATGAGTCACGTGTTTTCCTTCTTCACACTAACTGATAAACAAAAGAAAAGAAATCCAGTTCATTCAAATAAGAGGACAATGTCAGAAAGTGACAAGGTCAAGAATTGGGAGCACTTCCTTAGTTTTCCCTTGGATTCAAATGGACCAGCATTTATTAGAATTAAAACCAAAAGTTTCAAACCCCCCATACTAATGAGAAGTAACCATTTTTATTCCATATATTCATTTGTGCAAAAGGACCCAAGATTGGAAATGGCCCCGTTAGAGGAGTTAAATTAGGAGTTCTGAGTTAAATAATATCAGATCCTTGGGTTTGTGTTGACACCTCTACCTTTCTCAGAACAGAAAACTAGTGTGAACTGATAGGCAAGCAACATATTTTAAAAGTGATGAGGAAACATAAAGGGGCCTTTTGTTATACATGGGCTAATGGACAGGGAGGCCTGGCATGCTGCGGTTCATGGGGTCGCAAAGAATCGGACACGACTGAGCGACTGAACTGAACTGAACTGAACTGAATGCATCAGTAACCGCCGTTAGCCTCTAACTATACTGCTAAATTCCATTTCCCCTGAGACAAAAATGTAAATAAGAAACATCAAGAGAATAGAGAAGGTAAAAATTTAGTGTTGGAGTTAGTGTTTTCTGAATAAATCTTTTAAATTTGTATTTTGCACCAATTGTAATTTTGAATTACATGAAGCTGCACAATATTACATAAAGCATTTGTATACCTGGGAACTACTGGGTAATAAAATCAAGGGAAATGGGAGAGTAGGTTTAGAACTCACATGTAATCAAGGAATGTCATCTGAATTAACAGTCTTTAAAAGAGCAGAAGGTGGAGTAATTTGCTCAACAAATTCGGAGTTTTCTGTTCACTTAAGTATTGGGTCAGTATCAATCACATAGTTATTGTCCCTTCAACCTGAAAGGTCACAGTGATTCAACATCAGTGGTTATTTGTATGAAAACAGCTGTCACATGGGAGTCATGTGGTGATCAGTCTGATATCCCTCATCCCTACAAAAATTATAAGCAAATCAAGACAACAATCAGAAGACATAAAAGGGGGAAAAACACTGAAATTTATAGACAAGAATATAATGAAAAGCAAGAAATAGGAAGAATTGGAGCTAGGGGAAAACAGATGGAAGAAGTTGATATGAAAGTAGTTTATATACAAAAAATAGAAGAGGGAAGAGGGAAATGATGAGTGAATAGATGCCAGAGAGAAAGGGAGGGAATGACAATAATCATTTAAATGATTATGGGGGAAGTGTCAGAAACACTTAAAAATTTTTTCCCTAAAATATCTGAAAAATAAAGCGAAGAGATTCATGTAAATACCAAAAGATACAAACATAAAACAATTTTATTCTACTGTAAAATTTGCACTTACAGTTCAGTTTATTAGTGTTCAGAAGCACACACACACACACACAACACACTCATAGAGAACATGCATAAACACAGGAGAGCTCACCCAGGAATATCGACATCCACCGCTTCACACATCCACAGTGATAAACCCTCCTTTTGCTCAATATATTCTCCAGAAATTGGAGGGGCAAAAATTAAGCCAATTTACTATACTGAGAGAGAATTTTAGGAATGTTAGTCCTAGAAGTTACCTTAAAAATTTTTTTAATTCCTTTTGACATTAGTTAGAGATTCAGTGTTTACTTTGTAAGATATAAGTTATTTGGAAGCTGACACATGTGAGGAATCAAGGTAGTTTTCTTTGTTCAATAAACTAGATACAAATGCTGAATTACAGGATTAGAAAAGCATTCTTCTAGAGAGTACTCTTCATTATGAACTGTGTTCCTCTAATCGCATTTAAGACAAACAATGAATACATCATCTTGATTTGGGAAGTTTCTATTTTTATCCATGCCTAAAGGAAATACGTGTGTTTTAAATACAGTGCCTTGTAAGAAAAACAAAATATTCAATGTCAATGAAACAAGAATTACCACTTTTGCAAGAAACTATTCCAAGAATAACTTTTGAAATATCGTTGTACCTGGGAACGCTAGGGTGATATATTCAGGCACAGCAGAAAAATATGTGTCATTTATGGATCAAGAAATAAAGCAGAATGCATATGTGCTTTGAAGGGACAATGAGAGGCA
The DNA here is from genome assembly GCF_963930625.1 of Muntiacus reevesi. Lineage (NCBI taxonomy): Eukaryota > Metazoa > Chordata > Mammalia > Artiodactyla > Cervidae > Muntiacus > Muntiacus reevesi. Next base: position 27,434,705 of record NC_089268.1, on the reverse strand, counting down.
AACTTCACTGAGCACATTAGGCATCTTCATCTCTATATCTGCAGGTTTTGGGAAGACTCATGGCAATAAATACAGGTCCTAGATACAGGCATTTTACAGAGGTCCTAACAAGTGATGTGTCCTGGGAGATCAGTAGAATGGAACTCAGTGCCTTTTAACATAATGCCCTCATCATATCTACTTTATAGCGAGTCTATAACATGTCTCCAGAAAACAGAAAAAGTTAATGTTTATAGGAAAGAATGATATGGGTTGGAAAACAGAACATTAGAAATGGATTTTAGATGGGGTAACTGAATGGAAAGATTCTGTGGGGAAGGCTGTAATTAAATTTGGAGATACTAAGAAAAGCATTCAGTATAAGCACAATACAAAGAAGGCAGCTGGGTTAAGAGAAATCATTCATGTTAAAGAGATTTTTGAGAAGTTTTAGAATACTTACCATTTTGTTCTTGAATTTCTATAGAAAAATAAAGTGTCATGGGAAAGGTCAGTGTCATGGGAATGGAACACCAAGAAACAAACTGTATTACAAAATACATGTTTAAATTTATTTTGATTTGAATGCAAGGAAACAAATACACACACAATGTGGATGAAGGATCATTTTGGCAAGGGTCTATTCTTCTAAAGAATTATAGTGGTAAAAAGTAAAAGTAGTGTTTTAATGGGATGAAAACATTGAAATGCTAATTCTGAAGTTTACCTTTGAAACATGTTATTTTCCTATTTTACCTTTTCCAGTATCAGTGCTATAATTACCCAGTTTATAAGTTCCAAGTTTTTGGCATTACTTAATGTCACTACTGCAATACCTAAAATGTATTAAGAAGCCATTAGGTAACATTTTGAACAAGTGTTATAAAGAAAACGTAAGATTTGTTTCTGGTATAATTTTATTCACACTTTTGTTAACTGAGGAATACATAAAATCCAGTAATGCAAATTTCTTTTTTGGCAAATGCTTAAATGAAGCAGGTCTCAATGATATCATGAGAAAAGAGGGTATTGCAATACTAAATGACAGGGAGAGTGTAAATCAAACAACTAAGCTTCATTGGAGAAAACTCCCACTACAGAAACTTGGAAAAGGCAAAACTTTGAAATGTATTATTGCTAACATTTAGCTGACACAAAACCATGTTTACCTAGACTGTATCACATGAGAAATCATAGAAAGATTAAGGGTGGAAATTGAGTAACAGTTGCAAAAGACAATGTTCATTTGGAAAGACTTAATGACAGGGTGAATCTTGTAATTATACGTAGGATGATGTTGGGGAAGATGGTAACTGAGTGTTGAAAACAAAGTTATGAGAACAAATGAAATCATGCTTAAGTTCACAGTGAAATACATTAATGAGTATGTCTTTTTCTTGCTCACGCTAGTCGATCAACCAAAGGAGAAGCTCCAATATGTTCCATTAAAAGGACAATGTCCGAGAAGGAAGAGGTCAAAAATTTGAAGCACTTCTTTAGTTTTCTCTTTCAAAAAGAACTGCATTTATGAGAATTCAAAACATAAAGTTCAAAGTCCAGCTCATTTACAAGAACTAATGGACTTTTAAGGTGTTATGTTGGAAAAAGGAACATAGTGTGGGTAGATTAGAAATTTCAGTGGGGTAAGAAATATTAAACATTGGCTTTGTGGAGGCCTGGAATTTGTTTTTCTTGCCTAACATTTTCTGATAAAGTCAAAGGAACTAATGAACAATTCACTCAAAATAAGGGTAGAAGGGGAAAAGACAAAACATTTGAACACTGCCATAGTTTTCTGCAAAGTCCTAACAGACACACATTTCTGAGAATTGGAGTCATCAGATTCAAAGGCCATCTCACCAATTTGAGGGGAATATTGTTGTTCTTCCATGTATACCCAGGTGCAAAAGAGAATAAGGTTGAAAATGACACCATGCGAAGATTTAGAAGTATAGAACTACTTTTGGAATGAAAGAATTGACAATCATTGGTCTGTCTTAGGCTCTACCAAATTTTTGGAGTAAAAAAACCTACATGAGCAGACATACAAGTGATATGCTTAAAAAATAATGAGGGAACATAAAATAAGACTCCACTCTACATATGGGTAATGTAGCGTGAACCACTTCTGGCCTTCTACAAACTGTAAAGAGATTTATTGGCAAATTTTATTTGCTCTGAAACAAAATGTAAGTGACAACATCAAGTGGATATATGAGGCAAAACTTTAGGATTTTAATTAATGTTTTCTGAGCAACTCTTTTAAATTTCTGAGGAAAATAACTTCTCAATTCACTAACATATTTATTAATTTCATTAATAAGTAAATTTATTTATTAATTTCATTAATAAATGATATGCCACCAGGTGACTTTTTGTTAATAGATGAAGATCTAAAAACATTGAGAAAATTTACAGTTTTCAGACCTAATGGTTTTGAAATTTAAAAAAGACCAACAATATTTGGTAAAAGATATCTATACCTAGAACAATTTGGTCATGCGGTCAATGTGAATGTGAAGTTTTGCTTAGAGCTCACACTGGGCAAGGAATGACATCTGAAACTCTAGTCTTTGAAAGAGCAGAAGGTAGTGAAAAATTTCTCAGCAAGTGTGGAGTTATCTGCCCAATTAAGTTTTGGCTCAGAGTCAGTTGCATAGTTAATTGTCCCTTGAATTTGAAATGCCACAGAAATATTGTATCTATGGTCACTTGCAAGAAAATATATTTAAGATTGAAAAGATGTAGTGATCAAACCTGATATTGCTGATCCCTACAAATATAACCAACTCTGGAGACAGAAAATTAAGAAAAGAAAAGAAAAAAAAAAAAAAAAAAAAGACCTAATGTTTAGAGAGAAGAAAAGATAAGTAAGGAAAAGCAAGTAATGAGAAGGGATGGAACTAGGAAAAAGAGATGAAAGAAATTAATATGGGGGCAGTCCATATCCAAAAGACTGGGGATGGGAGAGGGGAAAGGTGAGCTGGTGGATGGTATATGGAAATAAAGGCATGGAGTATGAGCAATCATTTAAAGGGTCATGGGGCAAAGGATGTTAGAAACATCAAATGCTTTTCCATTATCATCTAAAAAATAAAATGAAGAGTCCAGGTAAATATGAAAAGAAACAAAGATAAATTAATCTTACTGACTAATTTGAAATTACAAATATTTTAGTACTCACATTCACAATCACACAAAACAGGAAAACATGGGATATGCATATACACACACAACCATATATTCTCTCTCACACACACACAGATATGCAAAGAAGCTCACACATTCTCAGTGACCAAATCCTCTCTTTTGCTCAATGATATATTTCAGAAATATAGAGTGGCATAAACGGAGTCATTTAACACCATTGAGAGATAATTTTAAGAATGTTGTTTTTGGAATTTACATTTTAAAAAAGTTTGTAAATATTTTTGGTATTAGTTAGATTTGCATTTTCAGTTTGTAAGATATAAGGTATTTGGATGTTAGCACATATGTCAAGAGATCATGGTAGCTTTACTCAAAAACTAGACACAAATACTTAATTACAGGACTATAAAAAAATTCTTCCAGAATTTACTGGGTGTCTCTACCTACTTGTATTTTGTACTTTCTATTTTGAACCACTCTTGAATGAAACACATCTGATTTAAATCCAGTGTTGGTAAGAAGTATAAAATATTCAATGCCAGTGAAGCAAGTTATAAGTTAAGGGTAGGAAAGTGACTTAAACTAATGCATTACACAACAGCCACACTGAAAATGACAATAATTCCCACCTACGTGATTACTATCTTTAACTGGATAGGAAGGAAATGTTTGCAGATTTTGCAACAACAAGACAAATCACAAAAGTACCAGTGGGGAAAACTTAAAAAATAAACAATATGACATACATCCATTTTAAAGACAAAAAGATGAGATAAAACCATACAAGAATGTGTGCATATTGACTTTGAAGAAGATGGAGATTTAGCATTGAAAACAAAGGTACAATAACAGATGAAAGCATGTCTAGGTCCACAGGGAAATACATTAATGAAATTTGCCCTTTTTTTCACCTAACAGTTACTAACAAAGCTAAAGGAACTAATAAACAACTCACAAAATGATGTAACATGACAGGAAGGGAGGAGGACAAAATTTTCAGACATAGACTTAGTTTTCTTTGTGTTCTTAACTGACACACACTTCTGAGCATTTGACCATGAGTTTTAAAGGACATCTCACCAATTAGGGTATAATGTTGTTGTACTTTTATAAATGCTAAGTTTCTAAAGGAATAAGAATGGAAATGACACCATGCAAAGTGGTGTGGGTTTGGGGGGGAAATCCTCTCTCTGGGATAAAAGTTATTACATTCATTGATCTTACATTGGGTCAATCTCCTTTTCCAAAACTCAGTGAAAACAGAAACTGAATTACAGGAGAGGAACTTGAAAAGGATAGTGAAGAACAGAGTGAAGATATCCATCTGTCCACAGTCCATCTGTAGAAGAAGTCATGTCAAGCCTTGTTGTTTAGTCGCTAAGTTGTGTCTCATTCGTTTGCAGCCCCTTGGACTATAGTGCACCAGGATCCTCTGTCCATGGGATTTCCCAGGCAAGAATATTGGAGTGGGTTGCCATTTCCTTCTCCAGGGGATCTTCCTGACCCAGCTATTGAATCTGCATCTCCTGCATTGACAGGCAAATTCTTTATCACTGAGCCACCAGGGAAGCCCCAATGTCAATCCTATAACATACATAATTTTGATACAGTGCTGAATTAAATTATCTTTGAAATAAAAATGTCACTGAAAACTACCCTTAAAAGATGCTAATGTTTTAAGGATTATAATGTTGCAGGAAAAGAAATATTGGCAACTTACTAGGGCAATAGTTTCTTAGTCTCTCATGTTGAGAACCCAGAGAAGAATGTAAACAACTGGATATTTCCTGGGATGTACATTTCTTCTCAAAACACTAAACAAAATTCAGGTTACTAAGACCATTATTGTGTCATTCAAAATGCAAAACAAAAAACAAATAGAAAGGATAAGATTTCTATTGTTTGAAGAAAAAAATTGCAAGAATAACATTGGAAATATTATTATACCTGGGAATGTATTCAGGCACAGTGGAAGAATGAGTGTTGTTTATGGATCAAAATATGAAAGCAGTATTTACACAGGCTTTGAAGGGACAATGGATAGGCAGATTTCAACAGCCTCTTAGCAATCTTATCTGATCTCTGCAGGCTTCAGGAAGTCTCACTGACTTAAGTGTGGGTCCGAGATATTGGAATATGACAGAAGTCTTAACTGGGATGCGTCCTGGCAGATAAATAGGATGGAATCTGTTCCTTTCAACTTGATACCCTTTATCTGATTAACTTTTAAGTAAGCCTATAACAAGTTGCTAAAAATAGATAAAAATTCAGTAGAAAGGAAATGATATAGAACGGAAAAGGAATTGAAATAGATTTTAGAAGGGGACATTAATGAAGTGAACTCTCTGAGGGGAAGTCTATAAGTAACAATTGGAGAGGTAAAGGTAGACATTCAGAAACAGGTCAATACAAAGAAAGCATGTGAATTATGAGAGCGGGAATGTCAAGCCACAAGAAATCATTCATTAAATGAAATTTGTGAGAAACAAGTTTTAGGATCCTTACCATTTTTCCTCTGGGGTCCTTTAGAAAGATAAAATGGGAAATTTAAGGAAAATATCGTGGAAGTAGTATACCAAGAAACAAAATTTATTATAAAATTCATACTTAAATTTTAAGTATCCAAATGAAGATACACACACACACACACACACACACACACACACACAATGGCTGAGAACTCACTTGGTTAACAGACTAGTCTCCAAAGGGGAATAAGGATAAAAAACAAAAGTATTGTATTAATTATGAAAAATCTTAAAATAATAGTTATAAAGTTTCAGTTAAAGAAATGTTCTTGACCTATATTGAATGTACTACTGCTGTTATTATTTGGTTTATTAACTCTAAAAAACACCTAGGCTTTTACTACATAGATGCAGTCAACTTCATGCTATACCTAACAGAGATTGCAACAATAGGACAAATCACAGAGGTAGGAAATTGAGTAACAAATGAATATGTCACACAACTTTTGAAAAGTCAAAAAGATGAGACAAATTATAGAAGAATATCAGTATCCTGACTTTGAGGAACATAATGATTGAGAATTGAAGACAAACATTCAATGGCAGATGAAATTATAACTCAATACCCAGGAAAATACGTTAACAAGATCTTCCCTTTTTTTGCCTAACAGTTATTGACAGTCAAAAGACAAATATAAAATTCACTCCAAAAGAAGTAACGTGTCATAAATGGAGGAGGACAAATTTTTCAAACTCTGCCATCATTTTCTGTGGGGCCTAACCAATACACATTTCTGAAAATCAGAATCATGAGATTCAAAGGCCATTTCACCAATTAAAGGGAAATACAGTATTTCTTGGTGGTTCAGATGGTAAAGAATCTGCCTGCAGTGCAAGAGACCGTGTTCCATCCCTGGATTGGTACGATCCCCTGGAGAAGGGAACAGTTATTCACTCCAGTATTCTTGTCTGGAGAATTCCATGGACAGAGGAGTTTGGTGGGCTACGGTCCATGGTGTCACAAAGAGCAGGACACGATGAGTGACTAACACTTGCACTTTTCACTTTTTCCATGTTGTACTTCCATGTATGCCCAGGTTCCAAAAAGAATAAGATTGAAAATGACACCATGGAAAGAGGTATCATAACCCGCCCTCAGTGATAAAAGTCATATCAGTAACTGGTCTTGCCTTACTCCGTTGTCCTTTTTAAGAACATGCAGACAGTGCTCGCTTCGGCAGCACATATACTAAAATTGGAAAGAACATGCAGACGACAAAGAACACTCATTTGCAAGAGAGGTACTTGAGAAGACATGAGGAGGGACCGAGTCCCTCTGTCCACAAATCTACTTGTAAGAGTAGTCATTTAACTCCTGCCAGATATGTTTATTTGATATTACTGAGTTGAATTTTCTTTGAAATAAAAATTGTCACTGAAAACTGTCATTAAAAGATACCAAAATTATTAAAATTTTATCCACTTTTAGAAAAAAAAATTCTCAGTGACTTCCCAGGACAATGGTTTCATTATCTTTTACATCAAAAATGGAGACTTGAAAGAGAATACAAACAAGTGAACATTTCCTGAGATACAAATATAATATTGGAAGTCTTAAATTCAGAAGTGCTAGATAATGTACTCAAGCTCAGTGGAAGAATGTGCCTCAAGTTTATGGATGAAGGAAGAATATCAGAATATTCACAGGCTTTGAAGGGACAAAGCAACTGCACTCTGTAGGCAGTTTCTCTCAACTCTACAGGTCTGGGAAAGTCTCATTGGCTTAAATGTGGACCATGAAATTGGAATGTGATAGACATGTTAACTAGGGAGGTGTCCTGGGAGACACACAAAGTAAACTCCTAACCTAATGCTCTTTATCTCATCAACTTTTCAGTAGTGACCCTTATAACAAACCACTAAAAGAAAAAAAAAAAAAAAAAAAAGACAGTGTCAATAGGAAATAAATGATACATAATAGAAAAAAATAAATTGAAATGGATTCTAGGTTGAGAAAATACATGGAAAGAACTTTCTAATGGGAAATCTATAAATAAAATCTGCAACTGCAAAGGTACACATCCAGGAGAAGGACAAGACAAGGAAAAGCATTAAGTCTGGAAAGATAAGGCTGCAAGCAATTCAGTCATGTAATAGGGATTTGTGAATAACAAGTTTTTAAAATACTTACTGTTTGTTTTCTGAGGTTCTTCAAAAAGATAAAATGAAAAGTTTAAGGTCAATATCATGAAAATGGAAAACCAAGAAACAAAATTTATTATAAAATTTGTATATAAACTTATAACTATCTGAATGCAGATACACAGACATATACCACACACATAGGGGATGATATCTCACATTGTCAATAGACGAATATGAGTAAAAAAAATCATCTTAATAAAAAAACTATTAAAAGAATAGTTTTGAAGTTTATATTTGAGAAATATTCTTGGGCATCCCTAGTGCCTCCATGTTAAAGAATCTGCCTGCCAATGCAGAAGACATGGGTTTAATTCCTGGCCCAGGAAGATCCCACATACCACAGAGCAGCTAAGCCCATGTGCCACAACAATTGAGCCTGTGCTCTGGAATTCGGGGACCACAACTACTGAGCCCACGTGCCACAACTACTGAAGCCTGTGCACTCTAGAGCTTGTGTTCTGCCCGCAACAGAGAGAAGTCACTGCAATGAAAAGCCCACACACCACAACTGGAGAGTAGCCTCTGCTCTCTACAACTAGAGAAAAGCCTGCACAATGATGAAGATCCAGCACAGCCAAAATCTAACTAAATGAAATTATACATATATATATATATATATATTCTTTAACTTTTCTGCTATTTTGTCATAACAAGTGATTTATTATTAGGGCTATTAGCTTTATTTATTGTATATTATTATTAATTATTTATCATTAGAGATATTAGCTGTAATAAATTCTTTGAGTTGTTACTTAATGGATGATGTCCACTTCATTATTAAAATACCTAAGATGCCTTTGAAGACATGAACATTGTATTAACATCTTTGGCCAGTGTTGCAAAGGAAATGCAGGATTTGTTTCCTGGATAGTTCTATTCATATTTTTATCAACTGATGAATATATAAACTTTTTTTTTAATACATAAACTTTTATAATAGGAATTTCTATTTTGAATAATACCTAAGTGAAGTACTTCTTAATGGAATCACATGAAAGAAGAGATTTAAGTACTAAATGACAGTGAAAGTGGTTGTAAAGCAAATGACTGAGCATATATTGAAGAAAATTCATACTTCAGGATCTTGAAAATGCAGAATTTTGAAACGTATAACGACTAAAATTGAGTTGACCCAAAAGAAAAGTCTGCCTAGATTTTATCAAGAAAAGAAATCACAGAAGTAGTAATGGGGGATATTGAATAATAAAGGCAGAAGGCAGGCTTCATTTGGAAAGACAATAACAAGACAAACCATGTGCACATGCATGATGTAACACATGCACGATGGCGATCAGGAGATGATAACTGAGTGTGGAAGACAAAGTTATGAGAAACACAAGAAAGCATGCTTAGGTTCACAGTAAAATATGCTGTCAGACATGCATTTTTCCATTTTCAATTTTTTAATGGAATATAATAAAGGAAACAACTATACATTTAAAATAGGAAGAAAACGGCAGAAAGGGAGGGAGGCGGTCAAATTTTTTTTAATGCCTCCTTGGTTTTCTGTTAGATTAAACTGACAGACATTTGTGAGAATCCAAACCATATGGTTCATGTATCTCACTAATGAGGTCATGTAGTTTGAAGTTCATATGCTCATTTCCCAAATGGATATATGATGAGAAACAGCCCCATAAGAGGTAGATTAGCAGTTTCTCCAGGTTAAGCAACATCAATATTTGGTATTGTGTTAGTCCTTTTAACTATATAAAAATAAAAATTAATACCATTAGCAGACATACTGGAGATATATTTAAAAAGTGATAAGGAAACAAACAGTAAGGGACCTTTCTCTATACATGGGTTAATGGAGAATCAGGTGCCCCCTACAAACTATAAAGAGATATCTTGCTAAATTCAATTTCTCTGAAATAAAAATGTAAATGAAAAATATCAACAGGGTAGAGGTGATAAAAACTTAGCATATGAACTCACTTTTCCTGAAAAACTCTTTTAAAAGTTTCCAAGGAAAAAAAAATCACTATTTTTTTTCACTAACACAACATTTCATTAATGAGAAATATGTTATGAAATGAGCCTTCTTCAGCTGGGAAATTCTTAAGTTAAGAAAAAAATGCAGTTTTCAAAAAGTAGTAATTTGGAAAGAAAACACAATATTAGGTAAAACATTGATTAACCTCAGAGCAAGTGGTTAATAAGATCAAGGTTTATTGGAGAGTTAGCTTAGAGTTCACACTTGATCAATGAATGATATCAGAATTTATAGTCTTTGGAGGAGCAGACGATGGAGAAGCTTTACTTAGCAAATTTGGAGCTTTCTTTTCACTTAAGTTTTGGGTCAGTATCAATTGTTTGGATATTGTCCCTTGAACTTGACAGGTCATAGAGATTCTACATCAGTGGTTATTTGCATGAGAACATACACAGGATGGAAGTGATGTGGTGATCAACCTAACATACCTCAATTTTACAAAAATCAAAATCAAACCAACAAGTCTCTGGAGACATATGAATCTTTTTAAAGCTAATGTTAACAGAAGTAAAAGTTCTCCAATGAAACAAAGGAATGGGAAGAGATAGAATTACATAAAAACAAATAGAAAAAATTACAATAGTTGTAGTCTATATAAAATATTGGTAAGTGAAGGGAGAAAAATGAGTCAATGAATGAAATATAAAGAGAAAGGCAGACAATGTTACAATTATTTATAGGTTTATGGGGTAGAGAGTATCAGAAAAATTTACCAAATATTTTTCGAAGATCCCCTGAAAAATAAAATGAGAAGATCTATGTAATTATTTAAGAAAACAAAGACAATTCACTTTATTTAAAATATTTCTTGTAAAAATTAAAGTTACTCAGTCTAAAACATACAAATACAGAACAGTAAGACACATATGGAACATAAATATACACAGGAACGCACAGACACACACACACATTTAACACATTCACAATGACCAAACCCTCGCTTTGCTCAAAGATATGTTTTAGAAATAGAGAAGGGCATAAAGTAAATCATTTTACTATATTGAGAAAGAATTTTAGGAATTTTAAGTCTAGAAGTAATCTTTTTAAATAGTTCATAGTCTCTTTTGTCATGAATTAGGCTTTCGTTATTCAGTTTGTGCTTCTGTTAGGTCCATACTATTTTTGTCCTTTATGGTGCCCATTTTAATGTGGAAAATATTTAAAGAGATGGGAATACCAGACCACCTCACCTTCCTCCTGAGAAATCTATATGCAGGTCAAGAAGCAGCAGTAAAAAGTGGACATGGAACAACAGACTGGTTCCAAATAGGAAAAGGGGTACATCAAGGTTGTATATTGTCACCCTGCTTATTTAACTTATATGCAGAATACATCATGTTAAATGCTGGGCTGGAAGAAGCCCAAGCTGGAATCAAGAATGCCAGGAGAAATATCAATAATTTCAGATATGCAAATGATATCACCCTTATGGCAGAAAGCAAAGAAGAACTAAAGAGTCTCTTGAAGAAAGTGAAAAAGGAGAGTGGAAAAGTTGGCTTAAAACTCAACATTAGAAAACTAAGATCTTGGCATCCAGTCCCATCACTTCATGGTAAATAGATGGGAAAAAAATGGAAACAGTGAGAGACTTTATTTTATTGGGCTACAAAATCACTGCAGATGGTGATTGCAGTCATGAAATTAAAAGACACTTGCTCCTTGGAAGATAAGCCCTGACCAACCTAGACAGCATATTAAAAAGCAGAGACATTACTTTACTAACAAAGGTCCATCTAGTTAAAGCTATGGTTTTTCCAGTAGTCATGTATGGATGTGCGAGTTGGACTATAAAGAAAGCTGAGAACCAGAGTTGATGCTTTTGAACCGTGGTTCTGGAGAAAACTCTTGAGAGTCTATTGGACAGCAAAGAGATCCAACCAGTCAATTGTAAGGGAAGTCAGTCCTGGATATTCATTGGAAGGACTGATGCTGAAGCTGAAACTCCAATCCTTTGGCCACCTGATATGAAGAACTGACTCACTCGAAAATATCCTGATGCTGGGAAAGATTGAAAGTGGGAGAAGAGGATGACAGAGGATGAGATGGTTGGATGGCATCACCGACCCAATGGATATGAGTTTGAGTAAGCTCTGGGATTTGGTGATGGATGGGGAAGCCTGATGTGCTGCAGTCCATGGGGTCGCAAAGAGTCAAACAACACTGAGTGACTGAACTGAACTAAACTGATTCAGTTTGTAAGATAAAATAAGCTACTTGTTTTTCAACAGGGAAACTAAAAGAATAGAAATATTGTCTAAGGCAAAGAATAGAAATATTGTCTAAGACTTTGCCTTGTCTAAGGCAAAGTCTGTATCTTTAAACTCTATCTGTAACAGTAGTCATATAATCATTATATAAATTTTTGAAGTGAATTTCATTGAAATCTAAAATACAGTTGTAATACATCATTGCCTAAAATACATTAAACACTAAAGATTATATTCCTGATTGAAAATGAGTCAAAGAAATGGAAAGATATTCCATGTTCTTGGATTATAAGTAATAGTACTGCTAAAATGTCCATACTACACAAAGCAATAAAAAGTTTAATGTGATCCCTAAACATTACCTCTGACATTTTTCACAGAACTATAAAAAGTACTCCTGAAATTTCTATGAAACAACAGAAGACCCAGAATCGCCAAAGCAATCCTGAGAAAAGAGAACCAAACTGGAGTCATAATGCTTCCAAACTTCAGACAGTAGTACTATTTTCCAGGAGAATCATGCAAAATTATTTGTATACCTGACAATGCTTGGACAATATGGTAAAGAGAACTGGATAAATGAGCTTCAAATTCAAATTAACTAACGATTCATGCTTACCCATGTTTGAGTGGACAATACATGGAAAAACATTACTCACATAATAGACATCTTCTCTGATCTCTAAATGTTTGGTAAGTATCATTGCCATAGAAATGGTCCCTTGAATCTGATATATATGATGGACATCATGTCTTTGGATGTGTTTCAGAAGGGAAAACAGAACATACAAATCAGTCTAATGCCCTTCGTCTCATCAGCTACTCAGCAAAATGACTGCAAGTGTCTGGAAAAGCCAATATCCACAGGCAAAGAATGATTTAGAATTTAAAAATCAGGAATGGAAAATAAAGGAAGTTTGGGAAACTAAAATAACACTAACTTTAGGTCACTTAAGAAAGAAGTGTTGCTGCTGCTACTGCTGCTAAGTTGCTTTAGTCATGTCCGACTCTGTGTGACCCCATAGACAACAGCCCACCAGACTCCTCTGTCCCTGGGATTCTCTAGGCAAGAATACTGGAGTGGGTTGCCATTTCCTTCTCCAATGCATGCATGCATGCTAAGTGGTTTCAGTCGTGTCTGACTGTGTGACCCCATAGACAGCAGCCCACCAGGCTCCTCTGTCCACAGGACTCTCTAGGCAAGAACACTGGAGTGACTTGCCATTTCATACTCCAAGAAAGAAGTGCATAATCATTTAATTCGGAGGGAAATGTTGACATTCAGGAAAAGAGCAGACCAATAGTAGATACAGATTAAAAGGCAGAAAATGTTAATGCAAAGAGAAACCATCATTTTAATGGAGTGGGAGCAACAGGTTTTTTGAAAATTTACCTACTGTCATTGCAGGACTTTCTGAAAGAGAAAAGAAGGAGATCAGAGTAAATATAATATAAAAATGTGAAGGTAATTTAAATGCAATGAAAAATTTATGTTTCAAAGTGAGCCCACATAGATGTGCACAGAAATACACACATGTAAATACCACTGCATGAACACACGCACACTCCCACAATATACACATGTCCAGTGGCTGGGAGCTCAACGTTTTCCAAAGGTTCTTTTTGTCAAAATGAAAATGGGCATAAAATGAATGAGTATTCTGATTTGATAGAACTTTTTAGAAACTTCAATTCTCATGGTACCCTTTAAAAAGTTCCTCATCCTGTTTGATATAGCTAGGCTTTTATCATTCAGTTTGTATGATGTGATAAGTACTTTGCCTTTTAGTTAACATGTACATTCATTTTGGTTATTACATCTAAGTGATATAAAGTAGCCACAAACACTGAATTGGAGGTTCTACCACGAACGGGAGGATCTACCACTACTTCTATTGGTACTATAGAATACATCACCTGGGCTCCACTAATAAAAATATTTTCATCAACTAGGAATACATAACACTGTGTATGTGAATTTCTCTTTTCCTAAATAAAATTTCTCTTAAGTTCCTTGAGAAGAAAAATAAAATAATGACGGTGAAGTGGATCTAAATCAAATGACTTAGGTATATCTTGGACAAAACTTTCACTTCAGCCATTTTGAAGAACCTAATGGCTACAGAGGACTGGGATCAGTAAAATTTACTTGACTGAAAAGGAAATGTCTGCATTCATTATAATAACCAGAGAAATCAAATAACAATATTGGGAAAATAATTTAATAGAAAATGAAGATGAAACCCTTAGTTGCAAAGATAAGATTCAGAAAAAAATCATGTAAAATATTCCCAACTTAGAGTTGAGATAAATGATCTTTAGAAGTTGAAGTGAAAGGCAAAAGTAACAGATGAAACCACATTTACATAGACAGGGAAACACACTTATAGGACTTACCTTGCTCCCCTTCATATTTACCAATAAAAAAAGAAAGAAACAATTTATTCAAAATTGGTCATGATGTTAGAAAGAAGGAGCACAAAACTTTCAAATACTTCCAAAGTTGTTTCTGAGAGTTGTATTCTGAGAATACAGACTACAATGTTCCAAGACAATCTCATCAATCAAAGAAAGATTTATTGCATTTCTGTACATGATGCACCTCCTGATGACAAAGGGATAAAGTGGAAATTATAGACTGCAAGGCAGTATGATAGCCCTCCCTCTGGGTTAAACGTTATGGGATATGCCAATCATTGGTTTGTACTGGGCTTTCCACCTTTTTCAGAATAAAAGGAAAACACAGATTCATAACCTAAAAAGAAGTACTTGCAAAAAGAATAGATCAAAGACAGCATTGCCCAATAATCTGTGCATTACATACAGCTTCACTGAAATATTAAGTCAATATATAGTTGAATTTCCTCTAAAATAGAAATCATTTAAAAATACAAATACATGGAACCTGTTAAAGTTCTAATTGCATTTTATTTATATTGTAAGACAATATCTTAGGCAAAATCCCATAGTAATGATCTCTATGTCTTTCACAGGAAAAACTGAGAAGTCAGAAAAGTAAAAATGTTAGTTGCTCAGTCGCGTCTGACTCTTTGTGAACCCATGGACTGTAGCCTGCCTGACTCCTCTGTCCATGGGATTGTCCAGGCAAGAATACTGGAGTGGGCTGCCATTTCCTCCTCCAGGGGATCTTCCAGACCAAGGGACTGAACCTGGATCTCCTGCATTGCAGGCAGATTATTTATGGTCTGAGAGGTACATAGCAATTGAACATACCCTGTGAATTAAATTCTTTCTACAAATATAAAATAGGAATTGAAGTTTAATAGAAAATAAATTGTTTCATTGCAAAGGTAAAAGAGAAAGAATAACATTGTTATATACAAGAAAATTTCCATGAGAATCATAAAATAATATGCACATACTTTGTAAGTGTTCTTTATGTATTCTAGATATTGTTGCTGTTTAGCTGCTGAGTCATGTTGGACTCATCTGCGACACCATAGACTGTAGTCCACCAGCCTCCTCTGTCTGCAGAATTTCCTAGGCAAGAATGCTGGAGTGGGTTGCCATTTCCTTCTCTACGGGATCTTCTCCACCCAGGGACTGAACCTGAATGTCCTGCATTAGCAGGTGCATTTTTAACACTGAGACCCCTGGAATGTCCAAATATTCACATACTTTGGAATGCTGGGGTAATGCGCTCTATACCAGTGGAATAATGAGGCTCAAATTCATGTTTGGCTAATGTACAATATCAGAATTTACACATGCCCTTTTAGATAGACAAACTGAAATCAGCAAACGAGAGTCTTCTCTCATCTCTTAGATTATAAAAGCATCAGAGGTATAAAAACTGGCCCACGCACATGGCCTCTGTGACAGGAGTCCTAATACTGGATGTGTTCCAGGAAAATGGACAAAATGGAAGTGATGTCCCTATCAGACTAGTGCCCTTTATCTCATTGCCTTCTGAGTGAAATCATAGCAAATGCTTGGAAAACAGAAAAATCTAATGTCATAGGGAAGGAGCACTTTGGAATGAAAAGAAAGGTATATGGAAAATACAGAAAGAGGAAAGTTGTAAGAAGGGAAACTTAATCTGGGATAAGTCTGTAAGGTGTTAAATGAGAAAGTAAAAGTTCATCGCAGCACTGTTTATAATAGCCAGGACATGGAAGCAACCTAGATGCCCATCAGCAGACGAATGGATAAGGAAGCTGTGGTACATATACACCATGGAATATTACTCAGCCGTTAAAAAGAATTCATTTGAATCGGTTCTAATGAGATGGATGAAACTGGAGCCCATTATACAGAGTGAAGTAAGCCAGAAAGATAAAGAACATTACAGTATACTAACACATATATATGGAATTTAGAAAGATAGTAACGATGGCCCTATATGCAGGGCAGAAGAAGAGACTCAGAAGTACAGAACAGACTTTTGAACTCTGTGGGAGAAGGTGAGGGTGGGATGTTTTGAAAGAACAGCATGTATATTATCTGTGGTGAAACAGACCACCAGCCCAGGTGGGAGGCATGAGTCAAGTACCCAGGCCTGGTGGGCTGGGAAGACCCAGAGGAATCGGGTGGAGAGGGAGGTGGGATGGGGGACCAGGATGGGGAATATGTGTAACTCTGTGGCTGATTCATACCAATGTATGACAAAACCCACTGAAAAATAAAAAAAATTTAAAAAAATTAAAAAAAAATTAAAAAAAAAAAGAAAGTAAAAGTAGATCTCCAGGAGAAGTGTGAACGGGTGACTGACATCAAATTAAAAAGGAGGGAATGTTTATTTATTTATTTATTTATTTATTTATTTATTATACAATATTCCACAATAAATACTAGACAAGAGAATCTTGAAGCACTGCTTCCAGAGATACTACAGAGAAATTTACCTGGGCACCTCAATTCACTTTTTAACCAACTGATACACACATACATAACCTGTGTTTTGTAAGTTTCTATTTTTAATAAATGCCTAACTAATGTTCTTATTAATAAAATTCCATGAAAAGAAGAAAATGAAGTGTTATATAGCAGTGAAATGTAACTGTAATGGTTTAAATCAAATGACCTGACATATCTTGGACAAAACTTTCCCATCTGCATTACGGGAAATGCCAATACTTTAGATGTACATGTTTAATAAGCTGCCTGGCTTGAAAGGACTATCTGTATAGATTGCAACAAAAAGACAAATCAAAGAAGAAACAACTTGAAGTATTTGAATAGCAATGATGATGGCAACCATCAGGACAAAAATAAGGTTGGAGAAAATATAGTAAGCATATGTAAGTCCAATGAAAATGATGATTTAAGGGGTTTAGAGAAAATACAAAAAGCAGATGATATTTTGATTATGTACACAGGGAAATACATTAATGTGATTTGCCACTTTCTTCTTCATATTTATTGAGAAAATGAAAGCAAGAAAGAAACAATTAATTCAAAATGAGAGCACAATGCCAGGGGAAAAGGAAAACAGAACTTTCAAAGACTGTTACAGTTCTCACTGCAATCCTAACTGGCACACATCTGAGAACTGGTGCTACAAGATTGAAAGCCATCTCACCAATCAGAAAAAAAAAAAAAAAAAAGAAGTGTATGTGTTTTACTTCCTTATACCCCTTGTTGATAAAGGAACAAGACTGCAAATACATCACACAAGGAAGTAGACTCAAATGCTATTCTATTTCTCTGGGATACAAGATATATCAATCATTGGTCTTGTATTTTACCTCCTACATATTTCAGAAGAAAATGAAAATGCACACTTATTCATAAGAGAAATACATGGAAATAGATGAAAAGAACAGTATAAAGCTGCCCATCTGTCCATGATTCTATCTGTGGCTATAGTCATATAAAGATTATATACTTGATAAATCAGTATATTCTTGAGTTGAATTCTCTTTGAATTAAAATTTTCCATTGAAAAACTATTATTAAAAGAGGTTGTTTAACTTCTAAGAAGTGTATTTTGGTATAAGAAATGTGTTTTTAAAAAACTTACAATAATAGTTGTCCACGCATTGCACATGAGAAATTGAGAATTAAGAGATATACTATGATTGAACATTCCCTGTGCTATAGAACGCCTCTTTACACATTTAATAGAAATTGCAGTTTGTATTCATGATAAATGCGACATTGATAATATCCAAAACAGAAAACAATGTTTATGATTAAAAAAAACTTCTGAGAATACTCATGGGAAATATTTTTACACCTGGGATTCTTTGGACAATAAGTTCTGTCACAGAGAATAAGCCTTCATTTCTCATTGTCTAGTGGATTTTAACATAAATTTCATAGGTTTTGAAAGAACAAAGGATGGACAAATTTCTCTCAGTATGTGAGATCACTTCTCATCTCTTTTAGTTTGGGCAAGTTTCACTGGCATCGAAATGAGCCCTTAAATTTGAGATATGTACCAGAGTTCCCATCTTGCAATGTGTTCTGGAACAATATGCAGAATGGAAACAGTGTGCCTTTCCACTGAATGATCTTCATCTCAACAACTTCTTAATGAAACTATAACAGACCAAAGAAAGACAGAAAATTCTATGATTATGAGAACAAAATTATATGGAGCAGAAAAAGTGAGAACTGAAAAAGATTATTAAAGGAACTAAGGAAAGAACAAATCTGCAGCTTAAAAATTAGGGAGGGAAAGGTAGAGACATAGGAAAAGAACCAGACAAGGAAAGGTGTATAGATTAAGAGCATGGGGATCTCAAGGGCTCAAGAAATCAATCATGTGAGAGGAGTCTGTGAGTAACAAGTTTTCAGAAATTTTACCATTATTTTCCTGAGGATCTTCTGAAAAATAAAAGGGGAGATCAATAAAAACATAATGTAAATACAAATCAAATGCACAATTAATTCAAAATTATGTTTCAAACTAATCCTATCACAATTCAGATAAACACATTCTTACACACACATACAAGCATGCATACATCGCATGTAAGTACACATAAACTCATGCATACAGGTGTACCATGTCTAAAATCTGAATTCTGTCCATAGCATTCATGATTGCTAAGTCAGTTCAGTCATGTTCAACCCTTTGTGACCCAACAGGCTCCTCTGTGTATATAATTCTCCAGGCAAGAATACAGGAGTGGGTTGCCATGTTCTCCAGGGGATCTTCCCAACCCAGGGACTGAATACTCGTCTCCTGTGGCTCATGCTGGATTTTTCACTGCTGAGCCACCAGGGTAGTCCTGTCCACAGCATATTCTCCCCCAAAGGAAAGTTGGCATGAAATGAATGAATGCAGTGTATTGTGAAAAATTTTCAGGACTATTGCTTTTCATGTTCACCTTTTTAATATGGTCCTCATCCCTTTTGTCACTACTTAGACTTTTATTATTCAGTTCATTGAGATTTAATAAATTTTAGTTTGCTTTTAACTACTGCATATACTCAATTTTATATTGCCAAGGGTATGTGGTATAGAATTGCAACAAGTACTAAATTAGAGAATATTGAATTACTGCATTGTAATATATTACAGGGTAATTTTTCTGTGTTACTCTATTTATAAAATTTTCATTAACTGATGAATCCATAAATCCGTGTTTTGTGAATTTCTATTTAATGCCTAAATTAAATGCTTCTTAATGAAATCCCATGAAAGCAAAGGAGACAAATCTTTAATGGCAGCAGATTAAATCTAAGTCAAATGATCCAAATATATATATTGTGGATAAAACATTCACATTAGCCATGTGGAAAATGTCAGTACTTCAGAGGTGTGTGATTAATAAAATTTCCTTGACTCAAAAGGAGTATCTGCATAAATTACAACAACCTGACAATACAGTCAATAACAGAGAATGACGAATAACTGATGAAGCTAACTTTCAGTTGGAAAGATTAGTTTCAAGAAAAAATTATGATCTTTGGGTATGAAGAAAAAGGTGTAAGTCACAAATGAGATCACTCAAGGTAAACGGTGAAATACATTTATAGGAATTACCTTCGATTTCTTCACATTCATGAATAAAATAATTGAGAGAGAAGCAAATCAATATGAGGACACAATATCAAGAAGGGAGGAGGGTAAAGATTTTATACATTTATATATTTTTCTCTGGAGCCCTAACTGATATATATTTTGGAACCATGAAGTTCAAAGACCATCTCACCAAATAGAGTAAACACTGTTTTACTAGAATACATCATTTGCTGTCAAAACAACTAAGCTTGAAAATGACACCATATTAGGAGATAAAATAGCACTTCCTTGGGGATAAAGATGTATATATAAAAAGCATTGATTTTTCGTTGAGGCTTACGTCTTTCAGAATAAAATAAAGACCTACACTTACACAAGAAAGATGCTTATAAAGAGATAGAAAAACAGCAGGGTAAAGGCACCCTCTGCCCATAACTATTTTAGCAGTAGTCATATAAAGCCCAGTATATGTGTTAATTTGCTATATTCCCTTATTGAATCCCCTTGAAATTAAAAGATAAGTTGAAGAAATGGCATGAGAAAGAGGATGCTATAGTTCTAATGATTATATTATTGTAAGAAAAAAATGGCAACATTCTAGAATAATCGCTTCACATTCATGTAAGTGAAAATTAGGTCACAGGCCACACAATACACTTGGCTCCTGCTTCTTTTGACACACAGCTGGTAAGAGGAGAGATCCATTAGAATCAACATCCCAGACAAAGGATATTATCTATCTCCATTACTACTTTATTTGATTATATCATGAGTTCTTGTCAATGAAAAGTGAGCAAAATTAATAGGGTTATTTCTTGCCTGGAAACTGTTTCTGTCGTGACTTTCTCATGACCTCTTTCTGCATGAAAAGGAAAAATATTAAAATTACTTACTTTATAATTTTTGTTAAATTCATTCAGTTTCCCAGTTTTCTTACTCTGATGAAATACACATAACAAAATTTTTTATCTTAACCATTTTCCTTTGTAGAATTTGGTTGTAAGTATTCATATTGTGCAACCATCATGAACAACCACCTTCTAACACTGAAACTCTGTACCTATTAAATCACTACAATATTGTAAAGTAATTAGCCGCCACTGAATAAAAATAAATGAAAAAGAAATAATACCTACAATTCCCTCTTTTTAATCCCTGGAAACAATCATTGTACTTTAGTTTTGTTTCCTTTTTAAAAAAATTTTCTTCATGCTCCAGTTACTGGTAGAGCAGCATTCTACTCTGTTTCTGTGTTTGGATTTTTTTTTTTTTTTGAGTCCACATATAAATCAGATCTTGCAATATTTATCTTTATATGTCTGGCGTATTTCACTTAGCAAAATGTCTTCCAGGCTCATTCGCCTTGTCACAAAAGGTAATATTTTATTGTTGCTTAAGGCTGAATAATATATCATCGTATCCTATACATATTCTCCTAATATACTTGTCTGTTGATGTACAATTAGGTTTTTCAATGTCTTTGTTATTGTATAATGCAGCAATGAACATAAGAGTGAAGATATTGCTTTGTACTCCTGTTTCCTTCTAGTGGTTTTATGATTTCAGATCTTATGTTTAAGTAATTCACAAGGGGAATAATACCAGAAGGAAAATCAGAGCACAGAAAAGACTAAACAACATCAGAAGTGGTAAATATCTATGTGTATATGTGTAAGTAAATGTTAGTTGCTCAGTCGTGTCCAACTCTTTGTGACCCCAAGGACTATGGCTTGCAAGGCATCTCTACCTACAGGGAATTCTCCAGGCAAGAATACTGTAAGTGGGTAGCCATTCCATTCTCCAGGGGATCTTCCTGACCCAGGGACTGAACCTGAGTCTCATACATTGCAAGCAGATTCTTTATTGTCTGAGCCACTGGAGTAAATATCTAGATATATAAAATAGTTAACTTTCTCTTATTTTCTCTTAAAGACATAAATATCTGATTTATAAAAAATTGAATATTGACATGTGTTATTCATAAAGTACAGAAGGCCGGGGAGTTAAAAGTACCTATGTTGCTGCTCTTTCTATATTTTGAATAAATATAAAATGCAAGAATGATGTAAAGTGTTAGAGCTAAAAAGTCAAAAGATAAAACAATATCCTATCCTGAAATTATTTGAATAATCCAAAGAAAACTGAAAAGGGAAGACAAAGTACAAAAATCAGAGGAGGTAAGTAAAAATATATACAAAATGGTAGACATGCATCCAACTATATCAAGAACTACACCAATGCACTGCAGAACATATTCTAGAAGCAAATTGAATGCAGAATATAACTAGAAGAAAAGCAATACTTACACTGTTTTGAATGCTTTTTCAGTAACTTGTCAATTTCCACAAAACAACAAAAATCTACAAAATAAAAAATTGAGAAAAAAAAATAAAAGTCAAAATTTGGGTCTTTGCAGAGAGCAGCAAAATTGACAAAATATTCATCTATCAGATCAAGAATAACACAGATCAAGAGACATTGCAAATCACCAACATTAGGAATAAAGGTGGAGCTGTCACAATAAATTCCATATATATTAAAAGGATAATGAGAGAAGATTTTATCAACTTATAGGGCAAATTGGATAAGCTTGATTAACTTTTTAAAAATTCCTTGAAAATACAACCTACTAGAGGTGATACAAGAGAAACATAAAATATCATTATCAGACATTAAAGAAATGGAATTTATCAAAACCTTTCCTCAAAAAAAGTTCAGAACAGTGATTTCACTGGTGAATTCTTCTATTTAAAGAAGAAATACCATGTCTTTTACAAACTCTTGTATAAAATAGTAAATGACGAAATATTTATCAATTTGTTTCATGAGATCAGTTTATATCTGAAAACAAAACCAGGCAAAGATATTACACAAAAAGTAAGTTTTCACACCATCAGCACTCCTAAGCAAAAATAAAAGAAATCCTTTACAAAGAAATTACAACTCCAAATCCAAAATATTATGAGAAGACTGGTGTCAGCAGAATTTATCCCCACAATAAAAGACTGTTCAATACTCTTAAAGCAATCAGTGCAACTCATCATATTAACAAAATAAAGGGGAAAAAAAAGGTAATCATTTCAAGGACTTTAAAAAAAAAGCATTTGAAAAAATATGCCATCTGTTCTTAGTTTAAAAAAACTAAAATGCCCTTGCAATAGCAATGGGGGGAATCTCCTCAACTTGATCAATGACACTCATGAAAAAATCCTAAAGCTTATATTGCATTTAATGTTGAAATATTGAATGTTTCCTCCAAGATTGAAAAACAGGAAAAAGAACCCATTCTCACCACTTTTCATCAATAATTTACTTGAGGTACTAGTCATTGCAGTAAAAAGGAAAAGTACATTTAAAAATCAGAAACTTAAAAAGTAAAACTATCTCTATTTGCAAATAATGCATAGAATATACATGTAAAATTTCTAAGGAAACTACAAAGCATCTGCAACTAATAAGAGTACTTAGCAAGGTTACAGAACACTGTTAATATACAAATATCATTTTAACTTTATGTATTAGCAATAGACAGATGACAAATTAAATATAGAAAATTCATTTGTATTAACAAAAGTGTAAAATACTTAAGACTATACATCACAAAAGGCATGTAGTGTATCTGCTGTGAAAACTGCCGGTTATTGTTAGGAAAAATTAAAGAAAACATGAAGGGAGAGAAATTCCATTTTTTTTTCTTTTACAATTTATAAGACTCTTAATTGTTAATTTTCTATTCTCCCTAAAATAATCTACAGCATAAGCCTCATCCCCATGAAAAATTTAGCTGCCTTTTCCTTTGTGGAAATTCACAAACTGATACTGAAGGGCCTATTTTAGTCAACACAATATTAAAGTGAGGAAAAAAGTGAGAGTTTATATATATATTTTTAATTTCAATAAAAGTACATTAACTTAGAAAAGTATGTCATTAGCATTAGGAGAGATATATATACTAATGAACCTGAATGAGAAATACAGAAATCCATCCATATTTATATGCTTAAATAATTAGCAATAAAAGTGCCAAAGCCATTCAATGGGAGAAAGAATAATTTTTCAGTAAATGGCATTGGAGCAACTGAGTATTCACTTAGAAAAAAATAACCAGCAACTCTAACTTCATAATATTAAAAAAATCAAATATTAGTAGGGTTACATATAAAACAATTCATAGATGTTCTAGAAAAGCACACGGGGAATTTTTAAGACTTTAGGCAAGTATTTCTTAGAATATATAAAACACGATTCAAAAAAATTTATAAGTTGGATTTTAAAATTTTTAAATTTTGTTCTTCAAAAATATAATCAAGGAAAGAAAGGAAAATATTTACAATATAGATGGCAGTTTTTTGTGATACAGTATGACCAATTCTGCAGGTAGTCTATTCTGTTATGGGATGACAGAGCATAGTACTCTCAAATCGGCAGCGAAAATCTAATTGGTACAATTCTTTTGTTTTCTTAAAAACTAAAGCTTTGATTTGAGCATACAGATGCTCAAAATAGAGAGAATTATGTTTTTAAATCTTAGAGGTCTCTTTTTACATGCATTGCATTATCATG
Source organism: Muntiacus reevesi (assembly GCF_963930625.1). Classification (NCBI taxonomy): domain Eukaryota; kingdom Metazoa; phylum Chordata; class Mammalia; order Artiodactyla; family Cervidae; genus Muntiacus; species Muntiacus reevesi. The sequence continues at coordinate 27,410,201 of NC_089268.1, read as the reverse complement.
GTTTTCATATCCTGTTATGTTGTTGTTTAGTGGCTAAGTCATGTCAGACTCTTTCACAACCCCACAGACTGTAGCCTGCCGGGTTCCTCTGTCCTTGGCGATTTCCCAGGCAGGAATTCTGGAGTGGGTTGCCATTTCCTTCTCCAGGGGATCTCCCTGACCCAGAGATTGAACCAGTGTCTCTTGCAAGTCTCCTGCATTGCAGGTGGGTTCTTTACTGCTGAGCCACCAGGGAAGCGCATCCTGTTTTAGACATTGAGATTAAATAAGTAAAAGGGTACAAAGAAGTCTTATGAGGGATTTCAGTTTATAAAGGATTGACTTTAATTAGAGAAGTACAGGGCAGAAACAGGACTCACAATGTTCTCACATGACCGAAAAAAATGTCCGTTGGACAGATGGTGGTGGAAGGAGAATTCAGAAATGAAGGAAGGACAGAGACTATGGAGGGGATCCATGACCAACAGAGAAAGAGCCAGACTAGTTGTGAGAGTCAGAGAGAGCAGGGTGAAGGCCCAGTATCCAACGCTGGAGAGCGCTCGGCTCTTCTAGAGGAGCTTTTAAGGTTTCTAACTAGGAAAAGAAAAAATAAAAGATAGACAAATCATGAGGATCAGAGCCACTAAATCTAGATCCTTTTATCTAAATTCACCATGTCTCTATTGCGCTTTCTCAGGCCCTTCATGCACACACACACGAACAAACACACACACACCCACACCCACACACTCCACTTCTCAATTCTCAGGAAACAAAAAACTTTAAACTCACCTGGCTTAATTATCACCAAAGCAGTGTCAGTTTCCTCTCTTCTCTTGAGCCCCCTCTGAAATACTGACGCTTAGTCAGCTTCTTCCTCCCTGCTCTGTGACCAACAGGGATATGAGGGCGGCAGGAGGGCAGGAAGCCGCAGAGAAAGGAACTCTGGACTGCACTTTGCTCCTCTGCGTTCATAGGACGGTAATAAACACGGCACACATGAACCTAAAGCTGATACATGCGCTCATGTGAAGACACACACACATTTAAAAAGTCTGTGAAGAATGGCTGTCCTTCTTCCTGCTTTTATTGTATTATTTTCAAGAGAATAGCATAGAGGTAGATATTTAAGTAAAATATTATCATACTGACTTTCTAGAATTCTGTTATTCCCTTTTTCAGAGTAAGGAAGTGTATATATATATATATATATATATATATATATATATATATATATTTGCAATCTAAACTTATTAAAGTTTGTGGAAAATCTATGTGGGACACTGAGGGTGGCTGATTCTTAATTTTACAGTTCCATAATTGTTTATAACCTGTCTGTGCAAAAAGTCCTGATAGATATTTGCAATTGTCAAGTGTTTACTTTCTCCAGGATACCCCCATGCTTTAAACAATATCAATCCATAAAACTAAATTAAAAACTCTAATAGTTGCTACAGGCAAGAACTCAGAAACAACCCAACTTTCATTTGTTGGTCATTTGCACTAGCTTTTTAGGATATAAACTAAATTCTAGGGGTTATTACCAGAGTGTATTAGATACATCTTGATTCCTCTCATTTTGGTCCCTGCTTGAGAACACCATTGACCCTCATGGCTGTCAGTCCCCACGCTAACATCAGCATCATGCATTTCTTTGGCAGTGGAGTCATTCATTCCATGTCTGAGAATGATCCCTTCTCTCAGGTGGGCAATTTGGATGACTGAACACAAGATGTTCCCACACCTACCCCCTCCTCCTGTCAGAGAGAGTGGTGAAAATATGTATCCCGAACATGTTGTAGATGAGAAATGCAGAACTCTGCTATTTGGAGGATGTACTTTGAAAATAACAGAAACGATTAAAAGCAGGTTTTAATGGTCTTGTATGTACGAAGGACATCTGATGAGCAAGCTCCTCTAGATCCTTCTTTCTTCCTTGCTTTGTAGAACTTCAAGAACTTGAAGAAAATTGTGGCCATAGTTTTGTGAATGTATAGATATCACAATGTCAAAGTGATGGTCTTCATATCCCTCTTAATCTATGAGCTTATTACTTGCTATTCACTGCCTTACTACTGGTGAAATTGTTGTTCCATATCAGTGTAAAAATATCAAACAGGAAAAGATTAAGCCCCAAATAACACCCAAGTCCTACCATAAAAATCCTATGAAAGTATCAGGAATTTCTGCCAAGTAACTGTACTTAACTTTCTAAGCTACTCAGTGACAGATCTTTGGCCTATTGCTGACTGGATAAGTGGGGGATGGTTTCTCTACAGTTAACTCACTATGGAGAACAGAAAAAAAAGTTAATACTGATAAACACATTCTGGGGAATCTTCATAAATCCTTCACTTTAAATCCTAACCTTATTGGTAAAAATGACTGACTCAGCTTCCCTAGATTGAGACTAGCTTGTGTCTCACTCAGGTGTGTCAGTCCTCTGTGTAACTTCCCTTCCATTCAGTTTTTGGCATTTCTAAGTTTTATATATATATAAATATTTATAAATATATATATATAAAATAAATATAAATATATATATAAATTTATATATATAAATATATATATTATTATTTTTTTTTACTTTTGGAGTGTGTTGTGATTTTGCGTGTTTGTAATTTTGTGCTGTGTTACTTTAAGTGTGAACTCCATGGCCCAACCTGTTGGTGTCAGAATGGGAATTGAGCCTGGCACACCTCTTACAGGGGCAGATGAAGAAATGCCATGATGTACATTCCTCCAAGTGCATAGTTTTATCTCAAAATGTATTTTCAATAATAGAATTAAGTCAGATATCAAATAAAAGAATAATCATTTACTTGACCCACCTAGTGCTCAGATTCCTTGCTTTCCAGTTTTTTAAATTTTTATTAATTCATACTTGCTTGTGCAGTATGGAAAAGGGTGAAAACTGAGTTAAGTGCTTTTAGAACAAATGAACAGTTGAATTAATGGATTTATATGCCTTTATATTATCTTTATGACTCTATTGCAATCTACATTTTAAATCATTCATATGACATAATTCATGCATCTTCCTTTTCAAGAGCTTGCTGATTTTCCCATCTCCATTTCTCTCCATGAATTCTCTACTGAGTGTAATCAGGAGACTGTCTCCCTGTCATTCTCTTTCTCTTTGCTCACTTCTTAGTATGTTTTTGATCTTTGAACATAGGACTTTAGAAAATATGAGAAGGAAATATAAATGTCTTTATTGCCCAGATAAGAATGATTACAGAAACAAATCAGTCGAAACTAATACTTAGCAAAGATATCTCTCTGGGCTATAAATTTGTTCACCTTTGTAATTTTGTCCATAGGTTGGGGAGGGGTGGTATTGCTCTTACTGCTGGGAGAGGAACTTAATGTAGAAACTGTTTTTGTGTTTCAGTGTTGAAAACTTAGAGAATCTTCTGGGTTTTGTAAAAAGGAACCAAAATATTGGTACTTTTCAGAGGCAAAGGCCATGATAAAATTGGTGCATGAGAGCAATTAGAGGAAAGATTTGAAAAGGATATAAAAAGCAAATATACAGATCAGAGAGACTTTCAGAAAGGGTAGAGAGAAAAATGCAAAGACCCCAGAGAATGTTGGAAGATCATTTCTGCACAGAGATAAATAACATCATCTATGGAAGTCAGTATTAACTGGTTGGTAGTAACAGGAGCTTGAATCTGGGCTATGTCTAAGGTTGTGGTTATGATATACAAACCTAATGGGACGTGGTAATGTATGAGCTCCTCCCTCAAAAAAAAAAAAAAAAAAAAAAAAAGACTAAATGGTGACAAATCTAGACCATAATTAACTGAGAAACAAAACTGCAACTGGGACAGTTTCTATGATTTACCTGCACAAGCACTCCCATGGTTTCTTGCACTTTCTCATCATCTCAAGCACTCAGAGATGTCCCTCTTCTCCAGAGTCTATGGTTCCCTTTGCTTTCATAATGTTTCCTCCAGTTTAGTATGGTCTTAGCCCCCAGAGGTATTAACTTTCCACTGGATCCATTACTTATGCATATTATGTTAGTCACCTCTTAAAAACAGCCTGAGGACATTTTAACCACCAATTTGGTAGGTAATTTTTCTCTCTTAAAGATCTTTTCCACCATGTGTACCCTTATTCAGTCTTCACTAGTGGTCATTAAGCCTATGACACTCAAATCTTGTTTGATTCCCATGAATCAATGGTTTGTATCTATGGTTCTCTGTAAGCCTGTTATAGGCCTACATCCCAGCTCTTAACCTCTTCCCTAGACCCCAATTATATTCATCTTGAGCTCCCAACAGATATTTAATGACTTCTAGAACATCTCACTTTGATCATTTTATTTGTTCTTTGAATTCAGTGTATACAAACATGAATTCACCATTTACTCCTGAAATTTTGTCCTGCGCTATGTAATATCATTCTCAAAAAGTGTCAAATTATCCACTCATATTTAGGAGGTTCAATGTTTTCTGATCATTGTTCTTCAGAGAAAATACATTTTTGAAAGATACACTATTTTCTCTATTTTTACTTATGAGTCTTTCCATAGAAATTTTACATTCTTGTCATAATTTCAGAGAATTATTGCTGGGAGTACAGGTGTATTTGCTTGATATCTTAATTCTGTCTATCCAACCTGATATTTTAGCAGAATATAAGTGCAAATGATCAGGTTCCTACAGGTTTAAGTTCTGCCATCTTTGAAAACATGGTTCAAAACCTGACAAATGTATATTTGTTGAGAGTTTTTCCTTCTAGGTAAGCTTTTTCTTGCAAGCACTTCAAAATTGGGGGAAATTTTATACTACTCTCCTCTTTTCCCCTGCTACCCCTGCCAACCTCCTGCACTGCCCAGCACTTAATAAATGTCTCATGGGAAAAAATATGCCTCAGAGTGCGGGCCTCTAATTTCTGCTTCATTGCTGCAGATTCATCTGTCTGTCAAAGGCTATACCATTGTCCCTCTGATCAAACTAAGCCCTTTCCTGAATTAGCAAATGACCCCAGGAAATAAACTGCCCAGTGAATCAGTTTATTTGTTCAAGTCAGTATTTCTTCCTTAGCTTTTGGTCATTGAGACCAAGCTCACTCTGCTTGCAGCACAAAAGGCCAATAAGTGTATAGATGGGATGTTGAGGCAAACGCCATGCTTAGTTTCTGAGTTTGTCCGACTCTTTGCGACCCCATGGACTGTAGCCCATCAGGCTCCTCTATCCATGGGCTTTCCCAAGAAAGAATACTGGAATGGATTGTTCTTTCCTTCTCTAGGGGATCTTCCCAACCCAGGGATCTAACCTGAGTTTCCTGTGTCTCCCACATTGGCAAACAGATTTTTTACCACTGAGCTACCTAGGAAGCTCCCAGGTTGAGGCAAGGGATGTGACTTTATTAGGAAAGCCAGCAGATCAAGAACATGGCTTACTAATCAGACTAATGTCTCAAAATAACCATCTTTTCGGGGTCTAGATACCAGATTCTTTTATATAACAGAGTTGAGGGGAGGTGAGGAAATGAAGTTAATCTGGCAGATATCTCCTAGAATGGCAAGACTCAGGGAGAGGATGTGGTTCATTTCTTCCTTTCTGTAGCCACCCACAGGTGGACAGGGTCCCAAACAAAGGCATTTTGGTTTAACATTCAAGCAGAGGGATAAGGTTCCCCAAGGCAGGCCATTAAGTATAAACAATATCCTTTTAGTGAACAAAAGCAATGTCAAGGTTAAAGTCAAAGAAGCAAATCCAACATGGAGACAAAATTGGCTCTTCCCAGTCATTTTGATTTGTTTAAATCTATGATTTAACTTACTCATTTCATTTATTCTCATTTTTTTTTTTATTAAGAGTGTTACCCACCACATTCTACTCAGAAACACAAGTCACCAATTAACTGTGTTTCTTAGTGGAATAAATTTTAATGTGAATTTCCCTGCTCAATTTGATTTAATTTCACATGAAATAGAAGACAAACTCCTCTACCTCTCATGATCATTCTTTCTATATAAAATTTGAAATAAAAAGAATTAGAGAAATTTGTTTTTAAAGTTTAAAATTTTAATATATATAAAAGCAATTTAAATGCCAAATAAAGATAGTAGATTTCTTTGTTAAAAAACAAACATGCAAGATGGTGGAGGAATAGGACAGGGAGACCACTTTCTCTCCTACAAATTCATTAAAAAAAAATTGAATGCAGAGCAAACTTCACAAAACATCTTCTGATCACTAGCTGAGGTCATCAGGTGCCCAGAAAAGCAACCCATTGTCTTTGAAAGGAGGTAGGACAAAATATAAAAGATAATAAGAGAGACAAAAGAGCTAAGGACGGAGATCCGTCCCAGGAAGGGAGTCTTAATAGAGGAAGTTTCCAAACACCAGGAAACCCTCGCACTGGCGGGTCTGGGGGAAGTTTTTAAATCTCAGAGGGCAACCTGACTGGGAGGGGAAGAATAAATAAACCCACAGATGATGAGCCTAAAAGCAACTCCCAGCAGAAAAGTACCCCAGGCACCCACATCTGCCACCAGCAAGTGAGGGCAGAAGGGAGAGGAGCTGGCGGCATTGCTTAGGGTAAGGACCGGGCCTGAGTGCCCTGAGGACAATCGGAGGGAGCTTTTGTGAGTTACCAACTTAAACTGTGGGACAGCAAAAGAGAGAGAGAAAATTAACCAGCCCAAACACACTGCCGGCTGTTTGCAGAACAAAGGGTCTGAGTAAGTCCAGAGAAGAGCTTGCAGGCTGCGGACCGGCACATCCCCGCTGGAGGCAGGAGGCAAGGAGGAGGGGAAAGGGGAAACTTGGCCCCAAACATGGCATCCCCTACCACACTGCAAACAGGCCTCCAGTTTCTAATCAAAGACTTCCTGAGATTCTGGATGGTCGACATCCGCCGGGAGGGTCGCGGCTAGACACAGGGCGAATACTGGGGCTGGGGACGCAGAGAGGAGAAGGCACACACACCCGACTGGCGCGGGTGGAAACTGAGGCTGGGACCGCGGAGGGGAGAAGGTGCGCGGGACCCGGGGAGATGCGCCCCATCAAGGGGAAGGCACAAAACGCAGGCACAGCTTTTTGTTCTGCGCTTTTGTGGAACACCCGAGGGCTGGAACCATGTGCAGCGCAGGGCACACTCCAAATAGAGCAGCCGGGAGCCTGAGCAGCATAGACGGGGAAAGCAGCGCCAGTCCCTCCCCGCAGCGCGATGGAACTAGCAACGGTGAATAAGAGACCACCTCCACCCGCCTGTGTCAGGGCAGAAATTAGGCACTGAAGAGACCAGCAAACAGAAGCCAAATAAACAAAGAGAACCACTTCAGAAGGCACCAGTGCATCAGATTAAAAATCCCTGTAGATAACACCAACTACACCGGAAGGGGCCTGTAGATATCAAGAAGTGTAAACTGAAACGAGGAGTTATCTGAAACTGAACTGAACCCACACTGCCCGCAACAGCTCCAGAGAAATTCCCAGATTTTACTTTTTTTTTTTTTTTTAAATAAAAAAAAAAAAAAAATTTTTTTCTTTTTTCTTTTTTCTCTTTTATTTTCTTTTAAAATTCCCTATTACTCCCCCATTACTCCTTAACTTTCATTTTCATAGATTTTTATGATTTTTTTAATTAGGAAAAAATTTTCTTTTCTTGTTTTTTTTTTCCTTTTCTCCTTTTTCTATTTTCTTTTTCTCTTATTTCCTTTTAAAGGCCTCTGTTACTCCTCTACTACTCCTTAATTTTCATTTTCATTACACTATAACTTTGCAAAAAAAAAAAAAAAAAAGAGAGAAGCCCTATTTTTAAACCGAACTTCATATATATTTCTATAATTTTGTTGTGTTTCGGTTTTTGTTTTTAATATTGTATTTTTAAGAGTCTAACCTCTACTCTAGATTCTTAATTTTTGTTTTTCAGTATATGATATAAATTGTGGACATTTAAGAATCCAATATTCAGTTCCCATTTTTATTCAGGAGTGTGTTGATTACTCTCTCCCAATCTTGACTCTCCGTTTTTGACCTCAGAACACCTCTATTTCCTCCTTTCCCCTTCTCTTCCCAATCCAATTCTGTGAATATTTGTGGGTGTCTGAGCTACGGAGAGCACTCTGGGAACAGACAACTGCGTAGATCTGTGTGTCTCCTCTTGAGTCCCCCTTTTTCTCCTCCTGCTCATCTCTATCGCCCTCCTCCCTCTCCTACTCTTCATGTAACTCTGTGAACCTCTCTGGTTGTCCCTCATGGTGGAGAATCTTTTCACCATTAACCTAGAAGTTTTATTACCAGTGCTGTATAGTTGGAGAAGTCTTGAGACTACTGGAAGAATAAAACTGAAATCCAGAGGCAGGAGACTTAAGCCCAAAACCTGAGAACACCAGAAAACTCCTGACTACATGGAATATTAAGTAATGAGACCGTCCAAAAGCCTCCATGCCTACACTGAAACTAGCCACCACTCAAGAGCCAATAAGTTTTAGAGTAAGACATACCACGCAAATTCTCCAGCAACGCAGGAACATAGCCCTGAACGTCAACATGCAGGCTGCCCAAAGTCACACCTAACACATAGACACATCTCAAAACTCATTACTGGGCACTCCATTGCACTCCAGAGAGAAGAAATCTAGTTCCACGCACCAGAACATTGACGCAAGCTTCCTTAACCAGGAAACCTTGACAAGCCAATCGTCCAACCCCACCCACGGGGTAAAACCTCCACAATAAAAAGGAACCACAGGCCTCCAGAATACAGAAAGCCCACTCCAGACACAGCAATCTAAACAAGATGAAAAGGCAGAGAAATACTCAACAGGTAAAGGAACATGAAAAAGGCCCACCAAGTCAAACAAAAGAGGAGAAGATAGGGAATCTACCTGAAAAAGAATTTAGAATAATGATAATAAAAATGATCCAAAATCTTGAAAACAAAATGGAGTTACAGATAAATAGCCTGGAGACAAAGATTGAGAAGATGCAAGAAATGTTTAATGAAGACCTAGAAGAAATAAAAAAGAGTCAATTAAAAATGAATAATGCAATAAATGAGATCAAAAACACTCCTGAGGGAACCAAGAGTAGAATAACGGAGACAGAAGATAGGAGAAGTGAGGTAGAAGATAAAATGGTGGAAATAAATGAAGCAGAGAGGAAAAAAGAAAAAAGGATCAAAAGAAACGAGGACAAACTCAGGGACCTCTGGGACAATGTGAAATGCCCCAACATTCAAATCATAAGAGTCCCAGAAGAAGAAGACAAAAAGAAAGGTCATGAGAAAATACTCGAGGAGATAATAGCTGAGAACTTCGCTAAAATGGGGAAGGAAATAGACACCCAAGTCCAAGAAACCCAGAGAGTCCCAAACAGGATAAACCCAAGGCGAAACACCCCAAGACACATATGAATCAAGTTAACAAAGATCAAACACAAAGAACAAATATTAAAAGCAACAAGGGAGAAACAACAAATAACACACAAAGGGATTCCAATAAGGATAACAGCTGATCTATCAATAGAAACCCTCCAGGCTAGAAGGGAATGGCAGGGCATACTTAAAGTAATGAAAGAGAATAAACTACAACCTAGATTACTGTACCCAGCAAGGATCTCATTCAGATATGGAGGAGAATTAAAAAGCTTTACAGACAAGCAAAAGCTGAGAGAGTTCAGCACCACCAAACCAGCTCTTCAACAAATGCTAAGGATTCTTCCCTAGATAGGAAACACAGAAAGGTTGTATAAATGTGAACCCAAAACAACAAAGTAAATGGCAACGGGATGATACCTATCAATAATTACCTTAAATGTAAATGGGTTGAATGCCCCAACCAAAAGACAAAGATTGGCTGAATGGATACAAAAACAAGACCCCTATATATGCTGTCTACAAGAGATCCACCTCAAAAAAAGAGACACATGCAGACTAAAAGTGAAGGGCTGGAAAAAAATATTTCACGCAAATGGAGACCAAAAGAAAGCAGGAGTCACAATACTCATATCAGAGAAAATAGATTCTCAAATAAAGGATGTGAAAAGAGACAAAGAAGGACACTACATAATGATCAAAGATCAATCCAAGAAGAAGATATAACAATTATAAATATATATGCACCCAACATAGGAGCACCGCAAAATGTACGGCAAATGTTAACGAGTATGAAAGGAAATTAATAGTAACACAATAATAGTGGAAGACTTTAATACCCCACTCACAACTATGGATTGATCAACTAAACAGAAAATTAACAAGGAAACACAAACCTCAAATGACACAATGGACCAGCTAGACCTAATTGATATCTATAGGACATTTCACCCCAAAACAATCAACTTCACCTTTTTCTCAAGTGCACACGGGACCTTCTCCAGAATAGATCACATCCTGGGCATAAATCTGGTCTGGAAAATTCAAAAAAATCGAAATCATTCCAGTCATCTTTTCTGACCACAGTGCAGTAAGATTAGATCTCAATTACAGGAAAAATAATTGTTAAAAATTCAAACATATGATAAAAATCATATGATTATCTTAATAGATGTAGGAAAAGCCTTTGACAAAATCAACATCCATTTAAGATAAAAACTCTCCAGAAAGCAGGAATAGAAGGAACATGCCTCAACATAATAAAAGCTATATATGACAAACCCACAGCAAACATTATCCTCAATGGTGAAAAATTGAAAGCATTTCCCCTGAAATCAGGAACAAGACAAGGGTGCCCACTCTCACCACTACTATTCAACATAGTTTTGGAAGTTTTGGCCACAGCAATCAGAGCAGAAAAAGAAGTAAAAGGAATCCAGATAGGAAATGAAGAAGTAAAACTCTCGCTGTTTGCAGATGACATGATCCTCCCTAAAGACTCTACCAGAAAATTACTAGAGCTAATCAGCGAATATAGTAAAGTTGCAGGATATAAAATTAACACACAGAAATCCCTTGGATTCCTATACATGAACAATGAGAAAACAGAAAGAGAAATTAAGGAAACAATACCATTCACCATTGCAACAAAAAGAATAAAATACTTAGGAGTATATCTACCTAAAGAAACAAAAGACCTATACACAGAAAACTAAAAAACACTGATGAAAGAAATCAAAGAGGAAACAAATAGATGGAGAAATATACTGTATTCATGGATTGGAAGAATCAATATTGTCAAAAGGGCTATACTACCCAAAGCAATCTATAGATTCAATGCAATCCCTATCAAGCTCCCAACGGTATTTTTCACAGAACTAGAACAAATAATTTCACAATTTGTATGGAAATACAAAAAACCTCGAATAGCCAAAACAATCTTGAGAAAGAATAATGGAACTGGGGGAGTCAACCTGTCTGACTTCATACTATACTACAAAGCCACAGTCATCAAGACAGTATGGTACTGGCACAAAGACAGAAATGTAGATCAATGGAACAGAATAGAAAGTCCAGAGATAAATCCACGAACCTATGGACACCTTATCTTTGACAAAGGAGGCAAGGATATTCAGTGGAAAAAAGACAACCTCTTTAACAAATGGTGCTGGGAAAACTGGTCAACCATTTGTAAAAGAATGAAACTAGAACACTTTCTAACACCATACAGAAAAATAAACTCAAAATGGATTAAAGATCTAAATGTAAGACCAGAAACTATAAAACTCCTAGAGGAGAACATAGGCAAAACTCTCTCCGATATGAATCACAGCAGGATCCTCTATGACCCACCTCCCAGAATATTGGAAATAAAAGCAAAAATAAACAAGTGGGACCTAATGAAACGTAAAAGCTTTTGCACAAGAAAGGAAACTATAAGCAAGGTGAAAAGACAGCCCTCAGATTGGTAGAAAATAATAGCAAACGAAGCAACAGACAAAGGATTAATCTCAAAAATATACAAGCAACTCCTGAAGCTCAATTCCAAAAAAAATAAATGACCCAATCAAAAAATGGGCCAAAGAGCTAAACAGACATTTCTGCAAAGAAGACATACAGATGGCTAACAAACACATGAAAAGATGCTCAACATCACCCATTATCAGAGAAATGCAAATCAAAACCACAGTGAGGTACCATTACATGCCAGTCAGGATGGCTGCTATCCAAAAGTCTACAAGCAATAAATGCTGGAGAGGGTGTGGAGAAAAGGGAACCCTCTTACACTGTTGGTGGGAATGCAAACTAGTACAGCCACTATGGAGAACAGTGTGAAGATTTCTTAAAAAGCTGGAAATAGAACTGCCATATGACCCAGCAATACCACTTCTGGGCATACACACCGAGGAAACCAGATCTGAAAGAGACACGTGCCCCCCAGTGTTCATCGCAGCACTGTTTATAATAGCCAGGACATGGAAGCAACCTAGATGCCCATCAACAGATGAATGGATAAGGAAGCTGTGGTACATATACACCATGGAATATTACTCAGCCATAAAAACAATTCATTTGAATCAGTTCTAATGAGATGGATGAAACTGGAGCCCATTATACAGAGTGAAGTAAGCCAGAAAAGTAAAGAATATTACAGTATACTAACACATATATATGGAATTTAGAAAGATGGTAATGATAACCCTATATGCAAAACAGAAAAAGAGACATAGATGTACAGAACAGACTTTTGGACTCTGTGGGAGATGGTGAGGGTGAGATGTTTCGAGAGAACAGCATGTATATTATCTATAGTGAAACAGATCGCCAACCCAGTGGGATGTTTGAGACAAGTGTTCGGGCCTGGTGCACTGGGAAGACCCAGAGGAATCGGGTGGAGAGGGAGGTGGGAGGAGGGATCGCAATGGGGAATACATGTAACTCCATGGGTGATTCCTGTCAATGTATGACAAAACTCACTGCAATGTTGTGAAGTAATTAACCTCCAACTAATAAAAAAAAAAAAAAAAAAAGAGGAAACCAACTTTGTTGATGAAATTAAAAATCTGGAATATAGTTCTTTTTTTTTGGTAATACAGGCTAACTAAGAATAATTAAATTCTCACTTGTCTCTTTTTTCTAGATTTAAGGTAAACATTTTGTTTAATTGAGGTTCAACATTATTGTTTCTTATCTCCAGATTTCTTCCAGATGTTCATTAGTGTTGATCAGTAATGAGATTTTATGTATTTCAGTGGAAATGACAAATAGATTCAAGGGATTAGAACTGATAGAGTGCCTGAAGAACTATGGATGGAGGTTCATAACATTGTACAGGAGGCAGTGATCAAAACCATCCCCAAGAAAAAGAAATACAAAAAGGTGAAGTGGTTGTCTGAGGAGGGCTTACAAATAGCTGGTACAAGAAGAGGAGTGAAAGGAAAAGGAGGAAAGGATAGATATATCTATCTATGCAAAGTTCCAAAGAATAGCAGGGAATGATAAGAAAACATTTTTAAATGAACAATACCAAGAAATGGAGGAAAACAATAGAATGGGAAAGACTAGAGATCTCTTCAAGAAAATTAGAGATATCAAGGGGACATTTTATGCAAAGATAGGCACAATAAGGACAGAAGCTGCATGGATCTAACAGAAGCAGAAGATATTAAGAAGAGGTGCCATGAATACACAGAAGAACTATACAAAAAAAGATCTTAATGACCTAGCTAACCAGGATGGTGTGATCACTCACCTAGAGCCAGGTGAGTCCGAAGTCAAGTGGGCCTTATGAAGCATCACTATGAACAAGGCTAGTGGAGGTGATGGAATTCCAGTTGAGCTATTTCAAACCCTAAAAAATGATGCTGTGAAAGTGCTGTACTCAATCTGCCAGCAACATTGGAAAATTCAGCCGTGGCCACAGGACTGGAAAAGGTCAGTTTTCATTTCAATCCCAAAGAAGGGCAATGCCAAAGGATGTTCAGACTACTGCACAATTGCACTCATCTCACATGCTAGCAAAGTAATGCTCAAAATCTTTCAAGCTAGGTTTCAATAGGATGTGAGCTGAGAATTTCCAGGTATCCAAGCTGGTTTTAGAAAAGGCAGAAGAACCAGAGATCAAATTGCCAACATCCAGTGGGTTATTTAAAAAGTAAGAGAGTTCCAGAAAAACATCTATTTCTGCTTTATTGACTATGCCAAAGCCTTTGACTGTGTGGATCACCACAAACTGGAAAATTCTTAAAGAGATGGGAATGCCAGACCACCTGACCTGCCTCCTGAGAAATCTGCATGCAGATTAAGAAGCAACAGTTAGAACCAAACATGCAAGAACTGACTAGTTCTAAACTGGGAAAGTAGTATGTCAAGGCTGTATATTGTCACTCTGCTTATAAAACTTCTATGCAGAGTACATCCTACAAAATGCTGAGCTGGATGAAGCACAAGGTGGAATCAAGATGGCCGGGAGAAATATCAATAACCTCAGATATGCAGATGATACCACACTTATGGCAGAAAGTGAAGAGGAACTAAAAAGCCTCTTGATGAAGGTGAAAGAGGGGAGTGAAAAAGCTGGCTTAAAACTCAACATTAAAGAAATGAAGGTCATGGCATCAGGTCCCACCACCTCATGGCAGATAGGTGGGGAAACAATGAAAACAGTGATAGACTTTTGGGCTGCAAAATCAAAGCGGACGGTGACTGCAGCCATGGAATTAAAAAATACTTGCTCTTTGGAAGAAAATTTATGACCAATCTAAAGCAGAGGTGTTACTTTGCCGACAGAGATACATATTGTCAAAGATATGGTTTTTCTAGTAGTCACATACAGATATGAGAGCTGGACAATAAAAAAGGCTGAGCACTGAAGAGTTGATGTCTTCAAATTGTGATGCTGGAGAAGACTCTTGAGACTCCCTTGGACAGCAAGGAATTAAAGCCAACCCATCCTAATGAAAGCAAGCCTGAATATTCATTGGAAGCACTGATGCTGAAGCTGGAGCTCCAATAATTTGGCCACCTGATGCGAAGAGCCGACTCATTTGAAAAGACCCTGGTGCTGGGAAAGATTGAGGGCAGGAGGAGAAGGGGACAACAGAGGATAGGATAGTTGGATGGCAATGGACATAAGTTTGAGCAAACTGGGAGATGGTGAAGGACAGGGAAGCCTCTTGTGCTGCAGTCCATGGGATTGCAAAGAGTCAGACATGACTGAGTGACGGATCAACAACAGCAACATCAATTCATGAGCATTTATTTTAGTTTATTATAGTCATTGGATGTCTCAAAAACTAGTCACTTTGTTTACATTTCAGTTTGAGGATTTTGGGTCTATATAGTTCATGCTGAGATTTTGCCTTGTCTTCTTGTGTATAGATTTGCCTATTGTTCCTGGTTTGGTATTACTAATGCCAGCCTCAAGTAGACAGCTTGTGCTAGACTCAGTTTCAATATTGGATCTCCACTTGTTGAGGACTACATTCTGTCCTTCCTATACCAACTATCTATCTGTTTTGGTTTCTGTTTGCTAGGCATGGCCAACAGAATCTGTCTAGTTTTTTCTGCTTTGTCCTCATGAAGGGCCCTTTTTGAGATGGATACCCATCTACCTGTCCCTGCTATTATGTTATTTGAGATCTTCCTAACTTGATGGGCTCCTTCTTCTTCCTGCTGCTGGAATTGAGCCCAGTATCTGCCTCATCTTCACCACCCTCCTCAGTGTATCTAGTTTCTCTAGTCTTCCTGTCTAGCTTGTCCAACTACCACCCAAAATCTAGTTTCATCTGAATATTCAACTGTAGGTGTCATCTGCTACCATTCTTAATAGGAGGGTGCTTTAATACTGAGTTAGTATTGAATTGAATCACAACTGACAAAAATTCAGCATGCAAATGACTTAAGGATGTAAAATTTTATTTCTTATGGGTAGTAAATAATAGGGCATAGAGTAGTTTCATAAAGTTGTCAAAACCCCAAGGTGATTCCATCTTCTCATCCATCTATATCATATCACATGATAATATTACATGATCTGAGATGTTCTTAGAGATCCATCCATTATGCCACATTCCAGGCATCAGAAAAATTAAAGAAAATAAGAACATCACATAATTTTCCTTTAAAACACATTCCAAAGATCATAGATTCATCTTATAATGCACTGGTCATAATTTAGTCACATTTGGCAGGGAATGCTAAGAAATCTAATCTTTGTACTAGGATGTCATAGGCATAATAATAAGAGTTGATGTGAGGGGCAACCACCAGTCTGTGTATCAGAGCTTCATCTTGATAATAAACCAGTAAGGGAGGAAGAAAAAGAATCAGTTTGTGTCTAGTGGGGAGAATTGTAATTGTCATGGAAAGGTAGGCACACAAATTATAATATTAATGTGTTCTACTCCACTTGGACAATAGTCAAGGAGCCTGAGTCAGAGGACTCAAGTTTAAAAAGTGGTCTTAGGATACCATAAAATGTTTGTTTGGAAAATGTGAAGATGTGGGACTCATCTACCATGTTATAGAAAGATACATCTCCAGCCTCATAATCCAGGAATATTCCCACCCTACAGGGTTTTTCTTTTAGAGTAAGATATGTTTCTGGGGATGTGAGGCCCCAGTACTCCCCATCATGGAGCCTAATGGCCCAGAAACCATTCTGTGGTGATATTGTGACCCTCCCATTCCTTGTTACATTATCCCTACAAACTCCCAGGTCCAAGGAATGTACATCCCCAACCTCCACCTCCCAGAAGTATCTCCCTGATCCGACACGCAGCTGACCAAGCACACAGGGAAGGGAGACAAATCTCTGTGAGCAGCTAGGAAGATCTTGAAATGGTTCTTTCCAGGTTACTCTTCTCTTCTCTTCAGACAGGAAGAGGGCAGGATGGGCAGTGGCTGCATCCAGAGTCAGATTTACTGCAAAGACAAGAGATCATCATGTTTCTGGGATATCAGTAGGCTTGGGTCAGTCTCCCTTTTGTGAGAGCTTTTCTGACCCTGGGGAGATCCAGTTCACCTCTCTGCATCTTCCCTGGGACTACCTACAAGGAACAGGGTCTGTCTTGGACTATGATAGACTCACCAGTCTGGAACTCTTCTTTTCTCCAATCTGCAAGGAACAAATGAACATGAGAATCCACCGTCTGACAGGTAGAGCTGCCCAACTGTCCAGAGCACTATAGTAGTAAACTCCTTAATTCAAGAATAACAGCAAACAACAAAGAAAAAGCCTCTTTTATATACTTGAACCTCTTTTTACAAGATGCTAAACTATATATGTCTTGAAGACGTGCTCTCCTCATCCAAAATTCATATAGAATAAATATTTGTAATCTATTTAGGATGTTTGAAAGGAAATATAGTATATGATGAGTCTGGTCAAATAACTCATTGTTCACTTTAGATTCCTCAAATTTTAGCCAATGAAAATGATTCTATCTACACTCAAAATACAACACTACCTGCAATCAAAAATAGTAAAACTACTAAAATGCAAAGCTCCAAACACACTATTATTTGTTAGAATAATGATTTGTCTATTGAATTTATGAAATAAATGCTTAGTGTTTCCTTAATTTTCAGCAAATGTTTTGCACACACTAGAAGTTCTATAATATCTATGATAATAGGATGCTCTTCATCAGAGTCTGTATTGCTCACCAGCATACAACGGTGTTTCTCTCCATACTGCAAAAAAAAAAAAAAATAGAAAAAGCTTTACTTTTATCATTTTATTATTTCATTATCTTTTTTGTTATATTAAAAACAAATATAAGAAATATTTGCCTTTGCTCTATTTCTTCTACTGAATCCTTTAAACTTCCTCTTTCTATCTTATATCCTCATATTCCAATATTCAAACATGGTGATAAAAATGATCAGGTGGAGGATAGATATAAATATAGAAAAAAGCAAAGGTGGCAGGGATAGGAGCATGAAGGAAGGAGCATAGAAGGAAGGAAGGAAGGAAGAAATGAATGAAAGGGGAGAGGAAGAATTACAGGCTGAATAATTAGTGGCTTGCATTTCAGAGAGAATTTATTGAAAGCATTGATATTAATAAAGATAATGCTTCCAATGCTGCTGTGCTTGCTTACACTAAACATTTTTATTGTATTTCTGCATTCTATCCCATTGGCATAGGGGCAAATCCAAGAAAAACAGAACAGTGAAGGATTCTGAGAGATGATCATTACTCACCAGACTTGAATTGAGCCTTCTTCTTCTCTGAAAGAAAATACACAATCATGTATGTATATATAAACAGATTTTCTTAACTTCAAAGAAGATGCCAACAATGCCATACATCTGTCAATATTTGTGTCTGAAACTTGCTAAGTAATGTCCACTTCAAAAGCAACGAAAGAAATGTCTAAAGTTCATTTCATCTGGAAATTCCACTATAATATGAATAGTATAATCTGATATGAAAGGACATGAGGATTTAATATTTTTTATAGTAAAATACTAGAATAAAATAGAATAATCTTAGAAATTAACCATAGGATTTAGAGATATATTATCAATGAAGCTTATCTGAGTGACTGAAAAATGCTCAAGGCCCTGAAGGAAGAGAAATTTGTTGAATCAACTAATAAGTGGTTAAAATAAAAATGAATGAAGGGTAATAATTTTGGTTGGAAAGAAACAACGATGCAAAGTTATATAAAAAAATATTTATATGCCTAAGATGACTGGAGATTATGGCCAAGGCAAGTGTATCAAGATTACACTTGACATTAGTATATGCAAAATATTTAAAAGGCCAACAAAGGAGGAACCTATCTTATTCAGCAACTTTGGAGTCTGAACCCTGTTCTTAAATTGAAAGAGTATAATATATATATATAAAAAAATGAGACTCAATCTCAGAGCACATGAGGAAAAACCGAAGTTAAGGGACGTTTTCTATTGAATAAAAATAACCACACTCTTCTTAGCCTAATCCCTTTCATCTCACCAATCTTTTTTTTTTCCACCAACCTTATAACAAAGTTATGGTAATCACTAGGAAAATAAAAGAAAAGCGATAGAATAAAAAGGTAGAGGAAAAAATTAAGAGACTTAATATGGGAATTTCATTAGAAATTTAGGATGCCAAAAAGAAAATGGACAAGGTCATTTTAAATTCATAAGCAGGCAAAGGAAAGATAGGATTATGCAAGAGGTGCATGTCAAGAAATAAGAGGAAAAAATATATCTAGGAAATAAATCTTTTGAAAAGAGAAATAAAACTTACCAATTTCCTTCTTGAGTTGTTCTGAAAAATATAATGGAAAAACTCGTGTAAATTTCAAGGAAAACCAGAAAATGAAAGTGAAAATAAAATGTCCACTGCTCAGTAAATAGATAAGATGGATGTAATTAGAAAAAAAGAAAAAAAAAAAAAAAACAAAGAAAAAGTACTGAAAAATAACAAGGAAGCAACTATTTTTATCTAGGAAAAATGGTGACAATTTTTTTCTTGCAGACAAAAAAATGTTGCCTGACATTTTGGTAAACAATGAATGTTGCCTACCATGAAGACAACAGAACCAGATGGTGTACACTGGGGGCGGGGGGGGGGGGATTCAGGATATGGAGAAAAACAGGATACTGGCCCCAGTAGTTAGAACACATATCAAAGGAATAATTTCAATAAGCCGCAACTCTTGTATCTTACTATATATAAAAAGGCATTTACTTGAGATGCCTGTTTTGTTTTTTGTTTTTTAATTATTATTAGAGGTAATTTTGATGTGTTCCACTACAGTTTTGCTTTTGTTTTTTCAGTAAAATCTCCTAGATAATTTGAATCCTTCCTTACCTCTCTGTAAGAGTTCCTCAGAACTCTCTGAGAGGCTGTATCCTAGGTTATAGTCCTGAGTAAGGTTCCCAAATAAAACATAACTTAAAACTTTTAGCTTGTGCATTTGTTTTTCAGTCAACAATTTTGGTTTGGTGACCAACAAAGGGGCCAAAACCAGACTTCTCTTCTTCACCTGATCTCCATGAGAGTCTCTAGCTTTGGCACTAACAGAAGTTCCCTTGTGCCTATCTGCCTCCTCAGAGGGTCCAGATGATTCTGGGTGAATCTTCCATTATTTACTGATGAACCTGAGTTTTAGTCAGTGGTGATAAATTTATGCAGTAGCAGATTTTCCTAGAAATTTAGTTTCAAGAAGAGATGCCAGAGTAAAAGACACTGAGAAATTTTTCTCAGTTGAAAGACACTTACAGGGTTATCCTCAGTTGAGAAACACTGGGAAGATTTTATTGTGTAAGTACAGAATTTATACTTACAAATACTTGTTGCGAATTAAAGGACATCTCACCCCCAAAATGGCCAAATTGAGGCTCATTTTGACATACCAAAATTATGTTTTTGCAAGCATAGCTTAAAAAACCTGGTTTGATGAACATCTTCTCAGAAATCTGACTTCAAAGGGGGGTGAAAAAAAAACTCTTCTATAGAGGACCTTGCATTTTTGTCCTCGTGTCTTTGAGATGCAAATGTTTCACCTGCTCTTCCCAAATTTCATTTTTCTGTGTTTTGAGAGCTTGGCCTGTGCTGTGCAGAGGTACATATATGGTATACATTTGGCAGCCAGTCAAATAGACTAGGATTCAGAGCAATCTTTTTGTCTCACTATGCTAACTCTCGGTAAAGAATCTGCTTTCAATGTAGGAGACCTGGCTTTGATCTTTGAGTCAGGAAGATCCCCTGGAGAAGGGAATGGCTATCCACTCCAGTATTCTTGCCTGGAGATCTCCACGGACAGGGGAACCTGGCCAGCTACAGTCCATGGGTTTGCAAAGAGTCAGATATGAGTGAGCAACTAACTGCATGCCAACTCTCAGGGAACTTGTCATAAGTGGCCCCAACCCATAAAGCCTTTGTCATCTTAACTTTCAGTGCCTCTGCCTGTACAGTGAAGGCCCTTTACTTTCTTAGACTATTTTTGGGAGTAAACATTTTAGAATTGTGAAGACTATATCCCTTGCCCTCTCTTGTGGGGACACCTTTTGTGTCTTATTGGTTTAAGTTGCTATTAAGATATTACTCATCAATGGCCAGACAACGGATCCTTTAAATGGAGAAATTTTAAATTGGTAAATTTTTAGAAAGGTCTCATTATAAACAGCAATTTTGTTGGTACCTATGAGAAAAACAAATTAGAAAGTGGCTAAATTATATATATGAAATGGGTAACCTAAAAACTCTTTAGTTTAACAAACAACAAAAAATTGGGAAGCCTTATTTGTGGTCACAGCTTCCCAATCAAGTAGTCTTATAAATGCTAATAAAATATTAGATCAATTTTTAGTTAAATTGATTAATATATGAATAAAAAGAAGCCAAAGGATAGCCTAAAATTTCTTTCTCAATAGGTGGAAATTTCAAAAGGACTCATCCCCAACAGAAAAATCATTCCATGGTTATAAAGAAACAGAATTTTAAAAATGGGCATTAATAGGATTAAAGCAAAATTTGATACCATACTATCTGAGGTTTGATAAGCCAAAGGAATCCCTTGTTGGTCTTCAACATTAAAAGGCCCCAAATAAGTCCACTTTATTTACCATGGAAGAATAATTACAGAGGTATCTTATAAGCAGTTGATTACTTGGGGCAACAGTCAGGCCAATTAATCAGATTAAGAGATTGACAAAAGAGTCTTCATCCCTTGATTCAATCTCTCACTGAGGACACCAGTGAATTTATACAAAAATTGATAGTATGGATGGTGGATAAAAAGAAAAGCTTCTGGTACTCATTGAAGATCAAGGTTTGCTGATGGAATGTTAATGAAAATTAAAGTCAAAGATATGAAAATTAATATAATTGATATCAAAGTTTACAAAAATTGCTGTATTTAAGCAAGTTTCTATATTTTAAGAATGTTACATCTCTTATGTCTGATTTATTGTGGGATAGACATTATACCTCAGTCTTGAGTGCTTCCCCTGACTGTTATTTTAAGACAAGGCATATAAATCTGTCCCTCAGTCAATATTAATTAAATATACTAAAGGAAACCAATAGGGTTACCTGAGCTTATACAATGTGAAATAAAAACTGATAGCTAACATTTAAGGCTAATAAAAACAATAATAGGTATTATTTGCTGTAGGTTTGATTTGTGATTTCCCAGCATTTAATTTATCAAAGCTAAAGTTGTATCTGAAAAAACTATTTTAGATGTACCCAAAACAGAATTATGCTTAGATTTCACCTGAAACTTCCATTATAATTTACTTTTATTTTATAACTTATAAAAATATCATCACACCAAGGTAATTGGGAAAGACTCAAAAAGAGGATCTTTGTCTAATGCCTTATGCAAACTTTTGAGGGATGATACATTGAACCCTACAGTTCTAAAAGATAGAAGGCCTGATTTTCACTTTAGTTGGAAATCTTTATCAGTGATATAAAATATCAAATTGAAGAAAATATTGTTAGACAAATAAATGTTTTAACACCATTTAGGTGGCAGATTTGGCTTCCCTAGTGGCTTAGTAGTCAAGAACCCACCAGCAAATGCAGGATACATGGGTTCGACTAACCCCTAGGTTGTGGTGATACCCTGGAGGAGGAAATGGTAACCCAGTCAGCATTCTTGCCTGGAAAATCCCATGGACAGAGGAGCCTGACTGGTTACAGTCCATGGGGTGGTAAAACAGTTGGACACTGACTTAGTGACTGAACAACAACATATGGCAGAACAGTTATTTGGAGTTGGGTTTCATGTGTCTGAGTAAGCTTCAGGAGTAGGTGATGGGCAGGGGAGCCTGGCATGCTGCAGTCCATGGGGTCACAAAGAGTCAGACATGACTGAGTGACTGACCTGGACTGAACTTAGTTGCTAAGTCATTTTTGATCCTTTGTGACCCCATGAACTATAGCCCACCAGGCTCCTCTGTCCATGGGATTTCCCAGGCAAGAATACTGGGGTAGGTTGTCATTTCCTTCTCCAGGAGATCTTCTGGACCCTGGGATCAAACCTTGGTCTTTTGCATTGCAGAGAGTCTTTAACCACTAAGTCACCAGGGAAGCCTGAAGCAATTGTCTTTTTCTTGCAAATCCATAAGAATCAGAAAGGTAAATGGCCTGAGACTGAACCTAATTAGCTCAAAAAGGTAGAACCTGAAACCAAAGTTAGACAGAGGAAGGGGTGGCAGGCGACTCAGGAGGTCTTTTAAGTTCAAATTGCTGGAAAGGCTTCCTCACCTAAAATCTAATTCACAACCTTCTTAGGGATTTATCAGGAACAAATACAAATCTTACATATCTTTTCCACAAAATGTAAAGCCTTAATCACCCAAACAAATAAGTTTAATTTATTCCAACTCTTATTTATAAACCAGAAAGTCTATATTGGAATACTTGATTCATGACTAAGTTTAAAGTGAAGCTATGAGATCTATGGTTCAGTTCAGTTCAGTTGCTCAGTTGTGTTCACTCTCTACAACCCCATGGACTGCCAAATGCCAGGCTTCCCTGTCCATCACCAACTCCTGAAGCCTACTCAAATTCATGTCCATTGAGTCAGTGATGCCATCTAACCATCTCATCCTCTGTTGTCCCCTTCTCCTCCCGCCTTCAACTTTCCCATCATCAGAGTCTTTTCCAATGAGTCAGTTCCTGGCCAAAGTATTGGAGTTTTGGCTTCAGCAACAGTCCTTCCAATGAATGTTCAGAACTGACTTCCTTCAGGAAATCAGATCTATAATTTCCTCCAGGAAATCAGATCTATGGTTATGTCAGTTTGTATTTTGTGTGGATTATATATATGATATGTGTCTACCTTCAGATAGTATTATCAAAATTAAATTATAAAAGAGCTGTTTAATTGACTTAAAAGTAAGTGCTTACAAATTAAATGTTTCTAAATATAAAGGAAACTGGCCCAGATAATTTTGGATTCATGTGATTAGTATTAATTTAACATCTGGTATTAAAGTTACTTTAGGCTTGCTGGTTTAATTGATGTGGACATGTCTTTGGAGTCACCAGTATTGAGTATGATACATTTTTGTAACTAGGTTTATTGAAAGCCATTAAGTTCATAGTATTTCTGTTGCAGAGGTTTTCAGCAAGAAAAATTACCTTGGTGTGATGATACTTTCATAACGTATAAAATAAAAGTAAATGAGATTAGAATTTTCAGGTGAAATCTAAGAATAATTCTCTTTTCGGTATGTTTAAAATAGTTTTTCCAGATAAAATTTTAGTTTTGAAAAATTAAATTAAATGATGGGAAATCACTGAATACCTAGATTATTCAAATACAAAAAAATAATGGAACATTGCTAAACATTTTTAAACTTATCCACTTTGTCTTCTTATGAGAGGAAACCTAAAGATGATTGAGTTTATTAGACATGTGTTTTGTACCACACTGAGGAAATAAATTTTGCTATGAGAAGAGGTATGTTTCTAGAGGTTATGGAATGTTCTTAAGCTTGGTAATCAAGAAATTCTTGTATGATGAACCTTTTATAATTGCTTACTTGTTGTTTTCACTAGAGATTAAGGTACTTAAGAGTTAAAATTCTAATATATGTAATTAAATTTACTTGGATGTCAAGAGAAACATTTCAGGATGTAAGAAAAGTAGTAGGTGTATTTTCAGCAAAAGAAGGTATAAGGGATGGAGATACATTTTGTTAAGGGGAAAAACATGATTTTGTCTTACAACTGGTTATTTCTAAATGGGGAAAGAAGTGGTTACCTAATATAGATACAGAAAATTGTGAAAAGCTTGTGAAAAAGGATTCCTGAGAAAACAACTTTGCACATGGTAAGGCAGGAGTGAAATTGGACTTTATTAGACAAATTATGTTCTTGATGCTGAACTGGGGCAGAATTGGAATTTTCTCTTTCTGTTAAGAGAACAAAGATATTTGGAATGTTGAGCTACACCTGATAGCAGATTGTGAATTTCTTTGCCTTTTAAATGTTCTATATTTGCCTTGAAATATTTTACTATCACTTTGGTTAAATGAATAAATATTGATGTACAGTGTCCTATGACCCTATTTGACCAAGTGTCTTAAAACTTTTTGATAACTTTGACAAACTTGTCTGGGGAAAAGCCAGGAAAATTTACTATGGCAAGAAGCAACATAAACCTGGGACAAGGTGTGTAAAATACCCGTACAATGAGAGAAGACTCTAGTAAATAATCAAAGACATTGAAAGTGTGATCTAAAGTCCAAACTGGACCAGGCTGTGAAAAGGTAATGAAGAAAGAAATGCAGAACAAATCCAAGAGCAAAAATGTAGGTTAGAATAGGAGACATTCTGATGAAGTTTGAGCCAATAGGTGCCAATAGGTGCCAATCCATAAAAAGGTTGTTGATCAAAAACTTTTATGCATATAAAAGAAAATCAGAATTTACCAGATTTGTTCTGAAGTTCGTCTGCAAAATAAAAAGAAAGCAGCTATGTAAATATTATTAAAAATATTTACAAATAAAATTCAAATGCATTAAAATTTGGTATGCAAAATTTTCCTTAAACACAGGCTAGAATGAAGCCTATCTTAGCTCCATACATGAAAAGGACAATAAAGCATTATATCACAGGGAAGGGGGTTCCGAGTCAAAAGAACTGAGCTGGACTCGAAGAAAGCTGACACATAAGAAACTTAAAAAAATACCAAAACTCCACAAGTATATTGTTAATAAAATTTACTGGACAAAAAGAATCTGTCTCCTTTGATTACAAAGACACGACAAATCAAATGAGTAAGTTGGGCGAAACTGAAGAGAACATGAAGATTGCACACATCAGTTAGATGTGACAGTGAGAAGAAATTATGGAAAAGTGAGTGGATATTGGGCTGGAAGAAGCTGATCATTGAGAGACAAATATGGCGGTCTAAGAAGCAGATTAAGCAGTGACTAGGTACAGAAAAAAGTACATTTTACTATTGATTGATAACTTACCTTTATCTCTGCTTCAGGAATCAATAATAAAACATATTTAGTTCTATACCTAGTCACTGTTTAATCTGCTTCTGCTGTATTTGTCTCTCAATGGGTCTGATAGGACCTTTCTATTGTTAAAGTTCAATCCTGTTATCCTAAAATGCAACTTGTGGGAGTGGGTCTGATAAAATTTTCACAAACTTGAGACATTCCTTTGATTTATTCTAATAATTAATTTAAAAGTATGCAACTCCCTTGCTAACACTAGTGAGGGGGGCACTCTCCATCCCCCCTTTTGGTGTCTCTGTCAGAAGCTTTCTCTGTCCCTTTTCTTACTTTAATAAAACTCTGCCACACAAAAGCTTTTGAGTGATCAAGCCTGGTACCTGGTCCTGAAGCTAAATCTTTTTCTTCAGAGATCACAAGTCTGACATTGTTCACAGTAAGCTATCAAGAATATCTTATCAGAGAACATTTCTGAAGACCAAAAGTGTTTCTAAACACATCAAAAATTGCATTTAAGAGTTGACTACTATGCAAATCAAAATGTGAAAATAGAATAATTACAATGGTTTGTAGTGGGGGAAAAAAGCCAAGAAACATGTGAAGTATTTGTATACTTGTGAATGCTTGGTACTATGATCAATGGCAGTGGAAGACTTAGGTTCAAGCTTACATTTGACCAAAGAATGACATCAGAATTGATTCATCTTTCACAGGACAAAAAATACTTTATTGAAAATTACTGAACAAGTAATCTAACAAGGTTTGGGAAAACATCAGTTGCATAAACATTGGCCCTAATATTTGAAATTTGTGACAGTGGTCCAAAGATTTGGTGTCTCTAGAAATACATTTGGGTGTAAGCCAGGTAGTTACTAGGCAAATGCCCTTTATCTCACCACTTCTTAGCAAAACTATGGGAAGCCTCTGGAGACAGAAGAAGCCAACATTTATAGGGGGAGAGTGGAGGGAATAAAAAAAGAAAGAATGAAATGTAGGAAACATAAAATGACAGAACTTATTAAGGAGAAGCCCATAATAACATTTGGAAAGAAAGGGTAGACACCCAGGAGAAGGTCAAGCCCATAGACAACATACAGATAAAAAGGTATGGAAATTAAAGACACTATAAAAGGAGGGTTTTTAAAGGAATTTGGGAGCAAAAAGTTATCAGAAAATTTACCTAAATTGTGCTGCAATATTTCTGAAAAAGAAAATGGAAGGATCAATGTAAATATAATGTGAGGGAAATGAAAATCTATTGTGCTAGGAAAAAAAAATATATATATATTAACATGAAACAAATCAGAATGCAGATAAACATGAAAACATTGTTTGCACATGTACACACACAAACATACAGACATGGACTGAGAGCTCACTTATCCAGAGAATAGTCTAGAGCAGTGAAAAGAGAAATAAAAGAAGAGAATTTACTGAATAAGAAATATCTTAGGAATGTTATATTTGATGATTACTTTTTTAAAATGTTAGTAATACCTTTTGACATTTCTGAGAATTTAGTATCAATTTGAAGGTACTAGCTATCTTAACTTGAAAGGAAGAGAACCGTGGTATTAATGTCAGTAGTCAGAGGTCTAAATCAAATGACCAGAGATTATCTTGAAGAATACCTTATGCATCATAAACTTTAAAACAGCCAAACTTATTAGATATGTTAGTAATAAAATGTATCTGAACAAATGGAAGTGTGTACATTGATTTCTCGGCAAGACAAATGAAGGAGGTAGGAATGGGGGAAACTGAGAAACACATGAAGATGGCAGACATCACTTGGAAAACTAAGACAGTAAGATGAAATCATGCAATAATATGAATGTGGAAGTTGAGGAAGATGATCATTGATAGTTGAAGACAAAGGAGCAAGTTCCAGGTGAAACAACAGCTAAGAACAGGCAAAAGGAATTTTGACTTGTCTTTTTCCTGTGCAATCTTATTGAGGGAAAAAAGGAAGTAAAAAGCAATTTAAAAGAAGCCAGTCTTTATAGGAGAAGCAGTGTGGAGTATAAAAGGAAAGAATGGGAAAAGATGGAACTTAGATAACATATAATGACAACTTTTTTTCAAGGTTCAAGAAACAGGTGAAACAACAACTAAGCATACATGAAAAAATTTTTCACTTACCCTTTTCCTGTTCAATCTTATCTAAGGGAAAAAAAAAGAAGAAGAGAGAAGCAATTAAAAGAAGCCGGTGCCTTAGGGGAAGATTGGTGAGGAGTACAAAGGAAAGAATGAGAAAAGATAGAATTTAGATAACAAAAAATGACAGAATTTTTTTCTTATGGTGCAAGTTGCAGATGAAACAACAACTAAGAACAGGAGAAAAAAATTTGATTTGCCTTTTTCCTGTTCCATTTATCTGAAAAAAAAAAAAAAAAAAGAAGAGAAAAGCAATTCAAATGAAGCCAGTTTTTATAGGAGAAGCATACAGTATACCAACGCATATATATGGAATTTAGAAAGATGGTAATGTAACTCAATATGCAAAACAGAAAAAGAGACACAGATATAGAGAACAGACTTTTGGACTCTGTGGGAGAAGGCGAGGGTGGGATGATTCGAGAGAACAACATCGAAACATGTATATTATCAAGGGTGAAACAGATCATCCCAGGTTGGATACATGAGAAAAGTGCTCGGGACTGGTGCACTGTGAAGACCCAGAGGGATTGGGTGGAGAGGGAAGTGGGAAGGGGGATCGGGATGGGGAAGACATAACTTTTTTTTAAGGTGCAAGTAGCAAATGAAGCAACAGCTAAGAACAGGCAAACCAATTTTTTGACTTGCCTCTTTCCTGTTTAATCTTATCTGGAAACAAAAAAAAAGAAGAAGAAGAGAGAAAAAAAATTTCATCAAAATGCAGTGTCAAAAAAGGAGCACAGAAATTTGAAACCCTTCTATAGTTTACCCCATATGTCAAATTGACCAAAATTTTAGGAGGTGGAAAGGTGATGCTTCAGAAGGCATCCTACAGTCAGAGGTAATGCTGTATTACAACCCACCACTCCCACCTCCAACTCCTGGAGCAAATGTAGCAAAGACAGATAATGACTCAACCAGAAGAGGTAGAAAAGGACTATTAGGGCAAACTATCAATCATTCATCTTTCAGTAGACCTCTTTTTTTCAGAGTGGAGTGGGAAAAAGCACACATACATGAGTCTCATTTCAGTTCAGTTCAGTCACTCAGCTGCGTCCAACTCTTTGCAACCCCATGAATCGCAGCACGCCAGACCTCCCTGTCCATCACCAACTCCCGGAGTCTACTCAAACCCATGTGCATCGAGTTGGTGATGCCATCCAGCCATCTCATCCTCTGTCGTCCCCTTCTGCTCCTGCCCTCAATCCCTCCCAGCATCTTTTCCAATGAGTCAACTCTTCGCATGAGGTGGCCAAAGTATTGGAGTTTCAGCTTCAGGACTGATCTTTAGGATGGACTGGTTGGATCTCCTTGCAGTCCAAGGGACTCTCAAGAGTCTTCTCCAACACCACAGTTCAAAAGCATCAATTTTTCGGTGCTCAGCTTTCTTCACAGTCCAACTCTCACATCCATACATGGCCACTGGAAAAACCATAGCCTTGACCAGACAGACCTTTGTTGGCAAAGTAATGTCTCTGCTTTTTAATATCCTATCTAGGTTGGTCATAACTTTCCTTCCAAGGAGTAAGCATCTTTTAATTTCATGGCTGCAATCATATTTAGTAAGTCATAAAGAAAATTCCATGGACAGAGGAGACTGGCGGGCTACAGTCCATGGGGTTGCAACGAGTTGGAACCGACTGAGCAACTGAGCACAAAGAAGCCTAGGGCTTCTCAGGTGGCCCTAAATGTAAAGAACACATCTGCCAATGCAGGAGACATAAGTGACATGGGTTCAGTCCCTGGGTTGGGAAAATCCGCTGGATGAGAGCGTGACAATCCACTCCAGTATTCTTGCCTGGAGAACCCCATGGACAGAGGGGTCTGGAAGGATATGGGCCATAGGATCACGAAGAGTCAGAAACAACTGAAGTGACCAAGCATGCACGCACCCACGCACGCAAAGAAGCTTTCAGTAAAAGCACCGGCCAGTCTAAAATAGTATCTATACAACATCTTTTGGTCTTATGAAGGCTTATGAAGGCTTCTCAGTATACAGAAGAGGTATATTTCTAGTTTCATTAAACCTGTAAACACAGTATGATTGAAAACAATCTTTAGGAAATCAAGGATGTTAAACTTTGAATGTTTATATCATTGTATTATGAAAAAATCTTTTAGGAGTATCATATGACTATAGCTTCTCATGGTATTCACATAACATTTCAATATTGGGAAATGTGTTGTATATTTCCTTAAATTAAAATTTTTTCTACCAAATTCTAAAAATAAGGGCAGTTTGGTAAATTAATAATAATGTCAGAATAAAAATGCAAGAAAAAATCGGAACAATTACTATAGTAGGACAGAAAATAAACCCAGAGAATACCATTAAATGTTTGTTATTTAGGGCACTTGGGTGATAACGATCAAAGGCAGTGGAAGAGGGAGCCTGAAAACCACACTGGAGGATATCTGAGTTTACATAGTCCTTAAAAGGACCATAGGCCAAGAAGCGTCACTGAGAAAGAATGCAGTCTTAGTTCTCATCTCCTAAGGTTTGGGCAGATAGCAACTGCATAGTAATGGCCTTTGAATTTTGAATATATGGCACAGGCACTAACAATAGACAGCTTTCAGAAAATATATGCAAAGTGTAATCATGTACCCATCAGTCTCTTCCCTTTTGTTTCACAACATTCACATGGAAACTGTGGTGAGACTCTACAGAATAAAAGAAGGCAGTGTTTATAGAGAAAAAATAAAGGGATGTGTTCTGAAAAAATAAAGGGATGGAAAAGAATGAGGCTAGAGGGTAGAAATGCAGTAATTGAGACAACTTAGTAAGGATGATGTTTATGAAACAAAATAAGAGAAAATAACAGACACTGAAGGCTAAGGGCATGCCAAAAGATGGTGTATAGATAAAAGGAAAGGGAATGTGAAAGACTCAGTGGAAGCATTCATTTAGAGTCTTATTGGAGTAAAAAACTTGTCAGAGAAATTTACCAATTATTTTCAAAAGCTGGTCAGAAAAATAAAATGAAAAGATCCAAATAAGTGTTAGACAGAAAAGAAAGAATATACACATTTGATGAAAATTCACATGCAATGTTAAATGTACCAGGATGCAGGCCAATCCACGGAATACACACACACGTGCCAGCACACACACATATACAAACTGCAGTTGAAAGCTACCCTTTTCAGGAGAATATTGGTTAAGATTACAAAAGAAAAAACTGAATGAATCTACTTAGGAAAAATATCACGAACAGTAGTAATACGTGTCAATATATGACAAAACCCACTGAAATGTTTTGAAGTAGTTGGCCTCCAACTAATAAAATTATTTCTGACATCATGCTTTTATGCAATTTCTTTTTTTGCAAAGAATTTCTTTAAAAAATGAAAAGGAGAAAAATGAGTGAACTTTCTGTATTGGAAAAAATCATTATTTCTTCCAATTATTACCTTATAAAATTATCTTGACTCAAATTGTTTAAATTTTTATTTCTTGGAGGTTAGCCTTCATAAGTTCCTTGACTGGTACTAAATTTAGAGTCAATGCTTATTATTCTGGTAGTGCTTGTTGTACACAATAGCCACACTTACTGAATTAAAAGAATCTGTATCACTGCTAATAGAAAAATATCATGTTAGTTTACTGAGTGTTTCTTTTCACAAAGTTCTCAGCAACTGAGTAAACTATAACTTCTTAAAATACAGATTTCTATTTAAATGCATGGCTAAATGAAGTTCATCTTAATTAAATCACATGAAAGTAAGGAAATGATGCTCTAGACACAGCATATGGAAATTGAAATCAAATGACCTGGGCACATGTGGGAAAAGCTTTCAAAATAGTCTCTGAGAATGCCAATACTTTTGAAATGTATGGTTAATAAATTTACATGGCAGGAACTGTCTGTTTATGCCAGTTGAAACAAAAAATTAAAGAAATCATAAAAATTAAAAAAACAAAAAATTAAAGAAATTATAATGAGAGAAATTGAATGAGAAATAAAAATGATGAATTTCAGTTGGAAGGACAAAATACTGAGACAAAGCCACATAAAAGCATGCATAGGGACTTGAAGACAAAGATACCAAAAAAGAATGAATCCATGACTAGGTAGGCAAATAAGTTGCCTTAACATTGGGGACTTGACACTTTCTTCTTCACATTAAAAAAAAAAAAAAAAAAAAAAAAGCTCAATTACATTCAAAATGATGATCCAATGTGAGGAAGAAATTTAAAAAAATTTGAAATACTGCCATACTTTAGCCTTTGGTTCAACATGACCTCATTTTCTATAAGATTTGAAGACATTTCCAGAAATCAGGGAAAAGAGTGTTTTGCTTTCACTCACCCCTTGGTGTCAAAGGAATCAAGACAGGAAATGATTCTGGAGAAGGAGATAGAAAGGACTTCTTGGATAAACAGTGTCCATCACTAGTCCTGTATTAGATTTTCCACATTTTTCAGAATAAACTGCAAACTCACAATTATACACAAGAGAACAAGTTAAAAAGAGATGAAGAAGCAAAGAGAATAAATATTTTTTTTTAAATGTATAGTGATAATCAAAAAATGCACACCTGTGGCTGATTCATGTCGATGTATGGCAAATACCACAACAGTATTGTTAAGTAGCTAGTCTCCAATTAAAATAAGTAAATTTATTTTAAAAAATAATATGATGATGACAAGGGAATGTAAAATAAAACAAAATGTCTATTTCATTGGCAGACAGGCTCTTTACCACTAGAACCACCTGGGAAATTCATGCTTAATTGTATCAATACCTAAAAAAGGAAGATACCCAATATTATTCTTAAATGTTACATATTATCTTAAGGAAATTAAAATATCATATCATATCCTGCTAAGAGCAGGAAAAATATTCCTTATCAAATAGGTCTTTACATTTTTAAATAAATTGTTGGCTTTTAAAGCTATCATTATGTGGCTAATTAAGCAATCTTCTTATCTTCTAACAACCCTTCAAATGGCATGGTTTATCATCCTCGGGTCTTAAATTTTCCTTTGGCCACTGACTAAAATGAATAAAATGAGTGTTAGAAAATTTGGAAAATCTCTATTCTTCTTAAAGGCAATATTTACATTTGCTAAATGTTAACAGCACTTAAAATCTGTGTCATGTATCGATTATACATTGTCTTGCCTTGTTCTTTACTTCAGCCATAATTTTATGTATATTAAACTAAGCTCCCATAGATAATGGAAGCAGAGGGAACTCTACTCAATGCTCTGTGGTGACGTAATTAGGAAGGAAATCGAAAGTGAGGATATGTGTGTGTGTGTATATATATATATATATATATATATAGTTGCTTCACTATGCTGTACAGTAGAAACTCACACAATATTGTAAAGGAACTATACTCCAAAGGTTTTTTTTTTTTTTAAAGAGAGATGAAGAAGCAAAGAGAAAAACGTTCATTTTTCAAAAAATGTATAGTAATAGCAATGAATCCTGTTACATGCATTAAGGAAATATATTCCTAAATATCATCTTCTCCTTTGAAAACAGAATTATAATTGAAATTTTTCACTAGAAAAGAAGTATGTCAAGTTTAAAATGACTATTAGGGTGATACTAAAGAAAATAAAACAACTATAAAACTGTAAAAATATTGCCTACATCTGATGCAAAAACAGAAATTTGTAATCCTTTTATAGTTTATTCCAAGTTTCAAAGTGGCCAATAATTTTAATTGAAAGCAAAAACTTCTGAAGGACATATTGTCAAACAGGAGCAATGCTATATCTCATACACACACACATACCACTTGATGCAAAAATTATAAAGATGGAAAATGACACTGTGAGATAGAATAAAACTTCTGAGATAAGCAACATAAATCATATGTATTTCATTGGAGCTTTTCTTTTTGTTAGAATATAATCCAAACATGCACACATACATGAGTATTTAAGCTACTTAGGAAGTCATGAGGAAATCCACAACAAAAGCACCCATCTAGCAAAAACTCCATCAGTAGCAGTAGTCCTATGAAGCATGCTTCATGCAATAAAGACATGTATTCCCTACTTACACTGAATCTGTAACCAAAAATATAGCTGAGAAATATCATTATAAAAGGAAGGATGTTAAACTTTTAATGGTTATATTAATGTTTCATTAAAAAAGACATTTAGGGTTATCCTAGAGCTCTAGCCTCTCATGGCATTCACATAAAACTTCAAAATGGAGAAATATGTTGTAAACAATCTTGCTCAGTATACAGAGTCCTTCTACAAACACTTCAAAATTATTGCCACTTGCCACATCAATAATTATATTAATAAAATGCAAGAGAAAGACAGAAAAATTACTGTGGTATGATGGAAAATAAACTCAGGAAAGGGTATGCAAAATATCTGTACCTGCGAGAAGATTAGTGAATAGTCAAGGGCATTGGATGTGTGAGCCTAAAGTCCACACTGTATTTATGAGTTATACCTAAATTTATACAGTCTTCAAAAGGACAAGAGTTGGAGAAAATTCACTCAGCAAGTGTGGTCTTATCTCATAAAGCTTGGGGAAGTATCCATGGTATATTAATGGCCACCTGAACTTTGAATACATGACAGAAAGATTAAGTTATTGAAAGTGTACCAGAAAATAAATACAGATGTAAACAGTATACCCCTCGGTCTCATCCCCTTCATCTCACAAAATTCATAGTGAAACTGAGAAGGTGCTGGATGACAGAAAAAACAGGGAAGGAACATAGGAAATGAAATAGGATATACTGAGAAAAACTTACACAGGTCTAGGCTAATAGATGGAGAGAAACACTGAGGAGAAAAGAGTAGATAATGAGATACAGTGTGAGCCAAAAGATGAAGTAAAAGTAAAGTGTTAGTGGCTCAGTCATGTCCAATCCTTTTGTGACTCTGTGGGCTGTAACCTACCAGGTTCCTCTGTCCATGGGATTTTCCAGGCAAGAATACTGGAGTGGGGTACCATTTCCTCCTCCAGGGGATATTTCCTACCCAGGGATCTAACCTGGGTCTCCTGCACTGCAGGCAGATTGTTCACCATCTGAGCTATCAGGGAAGCCCAAAGTCAAAAGATGGCATATAGATAAAAAAGAGAGAGAGAATGATAAAAGAACCAAAAATGTTGTTGTTTAAAGCTTATTGGAACAAAAATGTCTACAGGGATATTTACCTATTTTTTCCAAAAGATCGCCTGAAAAATTAAGAGAAAAAGCAAGTAAGTTTAATAGGATGAAAGGTCAAGGGAAACTAAATCTAGTGAAAAATTTACATACAATTATAAATGTAACAGGATTTAAACAAACACAGACACACACAAATATATGCAGGTACATACAATGTGCCAAAGTAGCTGACAGCTTTCTTTGGTGCTGATCATAAATTAAATGAGGAAAACGAAGAATCTTGCCGACTTTAGGAAAAATGTCAAGTGTATTGGTAGTGGTGGTTACCTTTTGAAAATGTTCTTGAATTATTTGGACACTACTTGGGCTGCTTTGATTTGATTGGTTACTTTCAATAAAGTCTTTTGCTGCTACTAAATATAAAACATCGTCTCACATAAAATATCCATAAGGAATGAATTAGAGTGTACTGAACCACTTCTAGAAAAACCGCAGGATTTGGTTCTTAGGAACCGCTATTAACATTTTCTTATGCAATGATGATAATAACTTTATTTTTGGTGAATTGCTATTTTAGTTCATGCCAAAAAGAAGCTCATATAACCTTCATCACCTCCTCAAATAAATGTAAATATGAACCCATGCAAACAGAATTTGTTAAGAAGAGATAAGGAACCAAAGAGAAAAAAATCACCCATATGTTCAAAACATTATAGGTAGCAATGACTATATGAACTCTGCAGCATGCATCAAAGAGATAAATTTCCTAGGAAAACAAATGTATACTGAAAAATGTCCTTAGAAAAAATAGGATATTAAATTTTAGTGATTAATTTTGTGTTTTATGGAAAAATTTATGGAATATTACAAAACAGAGATTATGATTTCATTCACATAAAATATTCAAGTTAGAAATACGTACTATTTTTTAACATTTCTAACAATATCAAATCTTTTCACAAATAGTTTAAGTAATTGCAGTTCTCCATGTTAACAACTGTGTTAATAAAAGTAAGAATGAAAATTACACTCTTTGGATATAAAAAAATTTCAGGAAAAAAAAAATCTGGGTACTAGTCCCAGATTTTAGGGCAGTGTAAGGATGATCTTCATCAATGAATCATTTCAGATTCTATTCAGGTTTTCAAAGATGAGGAAAGAGAAGGATATGGGAGAAAGTGACATGCAAAATATTGCTTAGAATGGTAGAAATACTATAGAGTGCAAACCAATGATGATATATTGATGAAAAGGTGGGATATGTTTAAAACATCAAGATAACAGGCATTTAAAAGTGTTTGGGGAGTACAGGGATGTCAGAAAGACTTAATAACATTTTTTTCTGAGTTTTGTCTGTGAAATACAATGAAAAATCAATCTAATTTTCATTGAAAAGAAATACAAAGAACAAAGCTTTCGGATCAGAAACTTAAAAATTGCAAAATTTTACAGTTAAGTTCATATTTGTATACACGTCACAAAAAAAATGTCTGCATAAATTGTACAGATGGGGCAAATGAAAGCAAAATTAATGGAGCATTGAATAACCCATGAAGATGAAACCCTTCAGTTGAAATGATAAAATGAGACAAAAACGATGTAAATTCATATCTACTTGCAGTGGAGGAAGATGATCACTGAGAATTGAAGACCAAAGTCAAAAAAAGAGATGAAACATTACAAGGTACCAAGTGCGAAATATTGGGACTTGCCTCTATCCTGTTCAGCCTTATCTGAAAAATAAAAGGAAGAAATAACCAGTCAAACCGAATGAAGGCACAATGTGAGGAAGAGATGACAATAATTTAATTTCTTTTCATTATTTATTCACTCAATAAAGTGATTCCACTTCTCTAAGAGTTAGAACCTAATGTCCCAAAGGCCATGTAACTCATGAGAAGCAATGCTGTTTTAAGTCCCCTCATCGTTTTCTGCAAAGGATTTATCACATAAAAACTTCCTTTGGGAAAAACTGAATCAATATTTGGTCTTGAATTGGACTTGCCAGCTTTTTTTAAAGCCCATAACAAATGACAAACATGCTCAAATACATGAAACAGGTACAGTAAATGTGATTCAAAAGTATATAATGAAAGCATGCCTCTGCCAGAAATTTGATCTGTGGCTGCATTCGTATGAAGCCTGCTAAATGCCTTAAAAGTATATGTTCCCAAGTAGTATCCAGTCTGTAAATCAAGAGGTAATTGAAAAATGTCATTAGAAAAGGAAGATGTCATACTTTGAAATTTGAAGTGCCATATGAAGAAATTTTTGGAATCATCCTAGGACAATAGCTATTATTGTCATTCACATAAAAAGACCTGAAAATTGAGACATATCATTTATCAATTCCTTAAGATATAACCTCCTGGATTAATTATTGAAAAGACATTGCAATTTGCACAAATAATAATAATAACATTGAAAAAAACTTCAAAATATAAATACTACACATAGATGGGGAAAAGACAAGAAAATACTGTAAAATATTTGTAGAACTGGAATATTTGAGTAATTTTTTAAAGAATAGTAAAAGAGTGAGACTCAATCTCACACTATCCAGTAGATGGCACCAGATTTTGTAAGATCTGTGACAGGACAGTGGAGGGAGAAACTTCTTTATTAAATTGGGAATCCTCTTTCTTTTAAGCATTGGGAAATATTAACTGCAGAGTAATCACCCCCTTCAACTTGGGCACTTGTAGACGTCCTAAATTAACTGACATTTCTCAGAAAACAAGGAGAGCATGGTAACCATGTGCTGATGAGTTCAGTCCTGTCATCTCAGAAAATCGTGATACAATTTGGGAAGTCTCTGGAAGACAGACAAAGCCAATGTGATAAGAAGGAAAGGTAGAAAAGATGCAATGAGTAATGATGGAACATAGGGGAAATACAACAGAAATGATGAAATAATAAGGAGGTTCATACCCAAAAACTGCTGCTGCTGCTAGGTCTTTTCAAGTCGTGTCCGACTCTGTGCGACCCCATGGACTGTAGCCCACCAGGCTCCTCCGTCCAAGGGACTTTCCAGGCAAGAATTGGACAGAAGTGAATGGCCATCCACGTGAAAAGTGAGCCAATGGATGGTGTAATGATAGAAGGACAGGGAAGGTTCAATACAGTGTGGAAACAGTCACTGGAAAAGTTACTGGAGTGATGAGTTGTTACAAACTTACCAAGTTTTTTCAGATCACCTGGAAATAAAATGGAAAGCGTCAGGTGAATAACATGGAAAACAAACATGAAGAAAAATAAAATGTTTTGAACAACCTGAAACTGATGTTAACTGCATCTGTATACATATAAACACATACAGGTTTGTACATCATGAACACAAAACGGACTCAGTAAAGTGGCTGAAAGGTGCTGTCTTTCAAACATACAACATTCTATTTAAAAATGGTGGGGGGGCACACACAGTCAATTTTCTAAATGAAGAAAGATGTTTAGAAATATTTGTTCAGGTAGTTACCCTTTCAAAATTTTTGTGCACCTTTTGACTTTATTTAGGCTCTTATTATTCAATATGTTTGTTCTAATAAGTTTCTTGACAGCTACTGAAAATATATAGTCAGCTATCAGTTTTATTGTAGCTTAGTTATTTCAGCTCACCATACACACTGAATCAAGAATCTTAAGCCTTTGCTCCTAGCAGAAAATACAGAATTAGGTTTTTGGGTGCCTTATTCACATCATCTTTATTTACAAATTGTTTTAGGTATGTCTGCATCAACGAATGCATAAATGAAGACAATGTTACAAGAAAAAGATGCAGCTTTAGGTTCATAGGAAAATACATCAGTGGGACTTGGGATTTTTCTCTTCACACTTATTGATAAAACATGAAGGGAAAGAACTCAAAATTCATTCAAAATGAAGGTGCAATGACAGGAAAGGAAAGGGACAAACATTTGAATAACTTCCATTCCTCACAGTGTGGCTCAACCTCACCAAAATTTTTGAGAATTGGCACCATTTTCAATGAAGGCTTGATAGTCTTCTCAGAAGACAGAGGAACTGTTCTTTTCACTTCCATTTACCTCTTTGATGCCAAAGAAACACGACTGGAAATGACAGCATGGGAGGAGCTAGTTGAGGTCTTCCTCTGCTATAAGCAGCACCCATGTGGGGACTGTATTGCCTGTTTTCTTCAGAATCAAATGCAAACACAATTCAAACACTAGAGTGCTATTTAAGATATTATTAGGGAGATTTCCCTGACAGTTCAGCAGTTCAGACTCTGTGCTTTCACTGCAGGGGGCATGAGGTAGATCCCTGGTCAGAAAATTAAGGTCCCACATGCTTGGATTTATCTTTGGACTTTCGTTCTCTCATTGATCTATATTTTTTGT
This sequence comes from Muntiacus reevesi, assembly GCF_963930625.1. Classification (NCBI taxonomy): domain Eukaryota; kingdom Metazoa; phylum Chordata; class Mammalia; order Artiodactyla; family Cervidae; genus Muntiacus; species Muntiacus reevesi. Next base: position 27,370,836 of record NC_089268.1, on the reverse strand, counting down.
GGATTGACCTAGAGATTGTCATACGGAGTGAAGTAAGTCAGAATGAGAAAAACAAATATCATATAATATCACTTACATGTGGAATGCACAAAAATAGTACAGATGAACATATTTGCAAAGCAGAAATAGAGTCAGAGATGTAGAGAACAAACTTATACACTGACTTGAGGAACAATTTCAGGTGTATTGGTAGTGGTGTTTACCTTTTGAAAATCTTCTTGAATTATTTGGACACTACTTGGGCTGTTATGATTTGATTGGTTACCTTTAATAAAGTCCTTTGCTGCTACTAAATATAAATCATCATCTCACATAAAATATCCACAAGGGGTGAATTAGAGTGTACTGAACTACTTTTAGAAAAATGCAGGAACAACTATTAACATTTTCTTATGCAATGATGATATAACTTTATTTTTGGTGAATTGCTATTTTAGTTCATGCCAAAAAGAAGCTCATCTTATCTCAATCACCTTCTCAAATAAATGTAAATATGAACCCATGAAAACAGAATTTGTTAAGGAGAGATGAGGAACTGAAGAGAAAAAAATCACCCATGTATTCAAACGTTATCTGTAGCAATGACTACATGAACTCTGCTGCATGCATCAAAGAGACAAATTTCCCCTGAAAACAAATGTGTACTGAAAAATGTCCTTAGAAAAGAATAGGATATTAAATTTGAATGAATAATTTTGTGTTTTATGGAAAAAATCTTATGGAACATTACAAAACAGAGATTATGATTTAATTCACATAAAATATTAAAGTTAGAAATACGTGCTATCTTTTTAACATTTCTAACAATATAAAACCCTTTCATAATTAGCTGAAGTAATTGTAGCTGTCCATATTAACAACTGTGTTAATAAAAGTAAGAATGAAAATTATTCTCTTTGGATATCAAAAAAAATTGAGGAAAAAAAATATGGGTAGTACTCCCAGATTTTAAGGCAGTGTAAGGATGACCTCCATCAATGAATCATTTCAGATTTTATTCAGGCTTTCATAGACCAGAAAGGAGAGGGATATAAGAGAAGGTGACATGCAAAATATTACCTTTGAATGGTAGAAATACTGTAGAGTGCAAACCATTGATGACTTTTGTGAAAAGGTGGGATATGTTTCAAACATCAAGATAACAGGCATTTAAAAGTGTTTGGGGAGTACAGGGATGTCAATGATACTTTACAATATTTTTTTATGAATTTTGTCTGTGAAATACAATGAAAAATCAATCTAATTTTCATTGAAAAGAAATACAAAGAACAAAGCTTTCGGATCAGAAACTTAAAAATTGCAAAATTTTACAGTTAAGTTCATATTTGTATACACTTTACAAAGAGCGAATGTTTGCATAAATTGTACAGGTGGGACAAATGAAAGCAAAATTAATGGAGTATTGAATAACCCATGAAGGTGAAGCCCTTCAGTTGAACTGATGATAAAGTGAGACACAAATGATGTAAATTCATATCTTCTTGCAGTGGAGGAAGATGATCACTGAGAATTGAATACCAAAGTCAAAGAGATGAAACATTACAAGTTACCAAGTGTGAAATATTATAGGGACTTGCCTCTATCCTGTTCAGCCTTATCTCAAAAATAAAAGGAAGAAACAACCAGTCAAACCGAATGAAGGCACAATGTGAGGAAGAGATGACAATAATTTCTTTCCATTATTTATTCACTCAATAAAGTGATTCCACCTCTTTAAGAATTAGAACCTAATGTCCCAAAGGCCATGTAACTCATGAGAAGCAATGCTGTTTTAAGTTCCCTCATCCTTTTTTGCAAAGGAATTACCATGTGAAAACTTCCTTTGGGAAAAATTGAATCAATATTTGGTCTTGAATTGGGCTTTCCAGCTTTTTTTTAAAGTTCATAACAAATGACAAACATGCTAAAATACATGAAATAGGTACAGTAAATGTGATTCAAAAGTATATAATGAAAGCATGCCTCTGTCAGAAAATTGATCTGTGACTGCATTCATATGAAGCCTGCTAAATGCCTTAAAAGTATATGTTCCCAAGTTCTATCCAGTTTATAAACCAAGATGTAATTGAAAAATGTCATTAGAAAAGGAAGATGTTATACTTTAAAACTGAAGTTCTTTATGAAGAAAAATTTTGTAACCATCCTAGGACAACAGCTATTACTGTCATTCACATAAAAAGTCCTGAAAATTGAGATATATCATTTATCAATTTTCCTCAAGATATAACCTATTTGTTTAATTATTGAAAAAGCATTGCAGTTTGCACAAATAATAATAACATTGATAAAAATTTCGAAGTATAAATACCACATATATATGGGAAAAGACAAGAATCTATTGCAAAATATTTGTAGAACTGGAACATATGAATAATTTGTTCAAGAATAGTGAAAGAGTGAGACTCAATCTCACACTATCCAGTGGATGGCACCAGATTTTATATCTTTGAAAGGACAATGAGGGAGAAGCTTCATTAATAAATTGGGAATCCTCTTTCTCTTAAGCATTGGGAAATATTAACTGCAGAGTAATCACCCCCTTCAACTTGGGCACTTGTAGACGTCCTAAACTAACTGACATTTCTCAGAAAATAAAGAGAGCATGGTAACCATGTGCTGATGAGTTCAGTCCCATCATCTCAGAAAATCATGATACCATTTGGGAAGTCTCTAGAAGACAGACAAAGCCAATGTGATAAGAAGGAAAGGTAGAAAAGATGCAATGAGTAATGACGGAACATAGGGGAAATACAACAGAAAGGATGAAGTAAGAAAGAGGTTCACATCTAAAAACTGGACAGAACTGAATGGCCATCCACGTGAAAAGTGAGCCAATGGATGGTGTAATGATAGAAGGACAGGGAATGTTCAATACAGTGTGGAAACAGTCACTGGAAAAGTTACTGGAGTGATGAGTTGTTACAAACTTACCAAATTTTCTCACAAGATCACCTGGAAATAAGATGGAAAGCATCATGTGAATAACATGGAAAACAAACATGAAGAAAAATAAAATGTTTTGAACAACCTGAAACTGATGTTAACTGCATCTGTATACATATAAACACATACAGGTTTGTACATCATGAACACAAAACGGACTCAGTAAAGTGGCTGAAAGGTGCTGTCTTTCAAACATACAACATTCTATTTAAAAATGGTGGGGGGGCACACACAGTCAATTTTCTAAATGAAGAAAGATGTTTAGAAATATTTGTTCAGGTAGTTACCCTTTCAAAATTTTTGTGCACCTTTTGACTTTATTTAGGCTCTTATTATTCAATATGTTTGTTCTAATAAGTTTCTTGACAGCTACTGAAAATATATAGTCAGCTATCAGTTTTATTGTAGCTTAGTTATTTCAGCTCACCATACACACTGAATCAAGAATCTTAAGCCTTTGCTCCTAGCAGAAAATACAGAATTAGGTTTTTGGGTGCCTTATTTACATCATCTTATTTACAAATTGTTTTAGGTATGTCTGCATCAACGAATGCATAAATGAAGACAATGTTACAAGAAAAAGATGCAGCTTTAGGTTCATAGGAAAATACATCAGTGGGACTTGGGATTTTTCTCTTCACACTTATTGATAAAACATGAAGGGAAAGAACTCAAAATTCATTCAAAATGAAGGTGCAATGACAGGAAAGGAAAGGGACAAACATTTGAATAACTTCCATTCCTCACAGTGTGGCTCAACCTCACCAAAATTTTTGAGAATTGGCACCATTTTCAATGAAGGCTTGATAGTCTTCTCAGAAGACAGAGGAACTGTTCTTTTCACTTCCATTTACCTCTTTGATGCCAAAGAAACACGACTGGAAATGACAGCATGGGAGGAGCTAGTTGAGGTCTTCCTCTGCTATAAGCAGCACCCATATGGGGACTGTATTGCCTGTTTTCTTCAGAATCAAATGCAAACACAATTCAAACACTAGAGTGCTATTTAAGATATTATTAGGGAGATTTCCCTGACAGTTCAGCAGTTCAGACTCTGTGCTTTCACTGCAGGGGGCATGAGGTAGATCCCTGGTCAGAAAATTAAGGTCCCACATGCTTGGATTTATCTTTGGACTTTCGTTCTCTCATTGATCTATATTTTTTGTGGATTGACCTAGAGATTGTCATACGGAGTGAAGTAAGTCAGAATGAGAAAAACAAATATCATATAATATCACTTACATGTGGAATGCACAAAAATAGTACAGATGAACATATTTGCAAAGCAGAAATAGAGTCAGCGATGTAGAGAACAAACTTAAAACTACAATGTATAAATATATAACTATAGAGCGCTATAATATATAATAACTATAATTACTCTATAGCACAGGGAACTCTACTCAATGCTCTCTGGTGACCTGGGAAGGAAATCTCAAAAAAAAGTGGATGTACATATATTCATAACTGATCCCCTATTCTGTAGAGCAGAAACTAACAAAATATTGTAAAGCAACTATAATACAGAAAAACAAAACAAAGCAAACACCAGAAATAGCAACTGTATTGCCTCTTCAACAAAGCATAGGTGTTTTTAGAAGAGAAAAAAATTCCACAGCCTTAATGGTGTAGGTAAGAAAAATAAAGTACTAAAGATGCAAAAAGTGTAAGCATGCACTTGCCCCAAGCTGTACTTGTACCTGATGTTATATGAAGCCAGCTAAATACAGTAAATTTGGAAAACTCAGCAGTGGCCACAGGACTGGAAAGGGTCAGTTTTCATTCCAATCCCTAAGAAAGGCAATGCCAAACAGTGCTCAAACTACCACACAATTGCACTCATTTCACGTGCTACCAAAGTAATGCTCAAAATTCTCCAAGCCAGGCTTCAACATTACATGTATCATGAACTTCCAGATGTTCAAGCCAGATTTAGAAAAGGCAGAGGAACTAGAGATCAAATTGCCAACATCTGTTGGATCATCGGAAAAGCAAGAGAGTTCCAGAAAAATTTTACTTTTGCTTTATTGACTATGCCAAAACTTTTGACTGTGTGGATGACAGCAAGCTGTGGTAAATTCTGAAAGAGATGGGAATACCAGACTCTCTGATCTTACTCCTGAGAAATCTGTATGCGATCAAGAAGCAACAGGTAAAGAACTGGACATGGAAAAACAGATTGGCTCCAAATTGGGAAAGGTGTACGTCAAAGCTGTATATTGTCACCTGCTTTATTTAACTTCTATGCAGAGTGCATCATGCAAAATGCTGGAATGGATGAAGCCTAAGCTAGAGTCATGATTGCTGGGAGAAATATCCATAACTTCAGATATGCAGATAACAATGACCCTTATGGCAGAAAGCGAAGAGGAACTAAAGAGCCTCTTGATGAAAGTGAAAGAGGAGAGTGAAAAAGTTGGCTTAAAGCTCAACATTCTGAAAACAAAGATCATGGCATCTGGTCCCATCAATTCAAGGCAAATAGATGGGGAAACAGTGGAAACAGTGACAGACTTTATTTTGGGGTGCTCCCAAGTCATTGCAGTTGGTGACTGCAGCCATGAAAATATAAGACACTTGCTCCTTGGAAGAAAAGCTATGACCAATCAAGACATCTTATTAACAAGCAGAGACATTACTTTGCTGACAAACAGCCATCTAGTAAAGCTACGGTTTTTCTAGTCATCATGTATGGATGTGAGATTTGGACCATAAAAAAGCTGAGTGCCAGAGAATTGATGTTTTTGAGCTGTGGTGTTGGAGAAGACTTTTAGAGAGTCCCTTGGACTGCAAGGAGATCCAACCAGTCAATCCTAAGGGAAATCAGTCCTGAATATTCATTGGAAGGACTGATGCAGAAGGCGAAACTCCAATACTTTGGCCACCTGAGGTGAAGAATTGATTCATTTGAAAAGACCCTGATGCTGGGCAAGATTGAAGGTGGAAGGAGAAGGGGATGATAGAGGATGAGATAGTTGGATGGCATCACTGACTCAATGGACATGAGTTTTAGCAAACTCTGGGTGATGGACAGTGAAGCCTGGCGTGTTGCAGTCCATGGGGTCGCAAAGAGTCAGACACACCTGAGCAATTGAACTGAACTGAGAGAAACTTACCTATTTGTCTTTGAAGGTAATCTGAAAAAGAAATAGGAAACATCACTTTAAATATCATGGCTCAGAAATAAAAAGGAATTCAAATTTAGTCACTTATTCAAGTACAATGTTAAATGTAATAGGATATAGACAAACACAATTTAGCAGCTAAACAACAGATAGACAAGCACAGATACATGAACACATGTATGGAAAAAACACACAAGTACAAATGTTGCTGAAAGCTTCCTTTTGTCCTGATTATATTAATCAAATGAAGAGGAAAAAGGAGTGATCTTCCTGACCTGAGGAGCAACTTCAGAAATAAAACTACTACTAGTTTTCCTTTAAATAGATTCTTGATTTACTGGACATCACTTGGACTGTTAGTATTTGGTTGGTTGTTGTTATTTGGAAACATCACAGTAAAATAGTTCTTGATGTCATTAGCATAAAATATTCAGGATTGAGATATGCATTATTTTTCAACTTTCCTAACAATATAAAATCTTTTTGCAAACAAGTAATTGCAGTTGGCCAAATCAATAACTGTGTCAATAAAAATAAATAAGAATGAAGTAAAATTACCTTTTTTTGATATAAAAGAATTCCAGGAAAAAAAATTATGCGAGTTTTTTACATATATGGAATCTTAAGGCTATGTAATAATGATGCTCAAATTTACTTGTGACCAATGAATGATTTCAGATTTTATTCAGGCTTAGAAAGACCAGAAAGAGAGGAATATGGGATATATTGGCAACCAATCTGTTGCCTTAGAATGGTAGAGATCCTGGAGATGGCAAGTCAATGAAGGCATTTTGATGAAAAACTGGGATTTTTGTAAGACATCAAGAAAGGAGGCTTTCTAAAGTGTTTTGGGAGTAGAGGGATATTAAAGATACTTTGACGTTATTTTTCCAAATTTAATCTGTAAAATACAATGAAAAGTCCAAGTAAATTTCATTGGAAAGAAACATGAAGAAAATTCAGATCTATTGAAAATTGTATGTAAATTTAAATTATTAGGATGCAGATAAACATACAAAAACCACACACATGTACACAAATATATACATACAGATATATACAGTGTTTGAAAATTCCCTTTTGAATAATGGATAGTATTCAATAAATGAAGATGGGAAAAGGAATACATTTCCTGAACTGAGAAGACTTATCTTTTTGGTAGTTATCTGATAAAAACTTTGATTTGTTTTGGCCATAAGCACTATTTTATTATTCAGTTTTTCATCTTTAATTAAGTGATGTATGCTGTTAAATATATACACTCATCTGTCCTAGCACAGAGCTTTGCATATGAAATCACAAAGCATTGAGTTACAGAATCCTGAACTCTTGTAGGATATCAGGGACAGGTTCGTGGTTGCCTGTATTCACAACATTTTTCTCAACTGGTTTAATGCATAACTGTGTTCTGTGAGACTTTGATTTAACTCATTGCTCAGTAAAGCTTACTTTCACAAAGCAAAATGAAAGGGAGGTTAATGAAATACTAAATATGAGTGAAGGGGCTTCTATATCAAATAAATGAAAATATCACAGATAAAACTTTCAGATCAGAAACTTATAAAAATTGCAAAGTTTGATATGTAAGTTAGTATTTGTATACACTTTACAAAAAGAAAATATCTGCATAAATTGCACAGATGGGACAAATGAAAGCAAAAATAATCCATGAAGAAAGCAGATTTCAACTGAAATAATCATAAAATGAGAAAAAATGATGTAAAGCTATATCTACATCACAGTTGAGGAAGATGATCCCTGAGAGTTGAAGATCAAAGTAAAAGAAAGAGATGAAACATGACAAGGCAAAAAGTGTGAAACATTAATGGGACTTATATTTATCATTTTCACCCTTATCTGAAAAATAAAAGAAAGAAATAACCATTCAAACCAAAAGAAGGCATATGTGAGGAACAGAAGACAATAATTTGATTACTTTCCATTATTTGTTCATTCAACAAAAATGGCCCCCTTTTTCTAAGATTTTGAACCTAATGTTCCAAAGATCATGTGACTCATGAGAGGCAATGCTGTTTTAAGTTCCCTCATCCTTTTTCTGCAAAGGATCTACCATACAAAAGGAAAGCAAGGTAAAGTGGGAATTCCTCCAGGATAAACAGAATCGATATTTGGTCTTGAACTGGGCTTTCCAGATTTTTCATAATAAAAGACACATATGCCCACGTAGATAAGATGAATCTATAAATGTGATAGAAAAGTTTATAGTTAAAGTACTTCTCTGTCAGAAATTTGATCTGTGGCAGTATTCATATGAAGCCTGCTGCCTGCATTAAAAAGATATGCTCCCAGTTTCATCCAATATGTTAAACTAAGATGCAGTTAAACATATAATTAGAAAAGGAGGATGTCAAACTAATGTGAAGAGCTTTATGAAAAAAAATTTTGGAATTATACTATGCCAACAACTTTTGTCATTCACATACAAAGTCCTAAATTTTGAGATATACTGGACAACTTTTTAAGATATAACATCCTTTATAAAATTAACACACAGAAATCCCTTGCATTCCTATACACTAACAATGAAAAAACAGAAAGAGAAATTAAGGAAACAATACCATTCACCATTGCAACAAAAAGAATAAAATACTTAGGAGTATATCTACCTAAAGAAACAAAAGACCTGTACATAGAAAACTATAAAACACTGATGAAAGAAATCAAAGAGGACACAAACACATGGAGAAACATACCGTGTTCATGGATTGGAAGAATCAATATTGTCAAAATGGCTATTCTACCCAAAGCAATCTATAGATTCAATGCAATCCCTATCAAGCTACCAACGGTATTTTTCACAGAACTAGAACAAATAATTTCACAATTTGTATGGAAATACAAAAAACTTCGAATAGCCAAAGTAATCTTGAGAAAGAAGAATGGAACTGGAGGAATCAACCTGCCTGACTTCAGACTCTACTATAAAGCCACAGTCATCAAGACAGTATGGTACTGGCACAAAGACAGAAATATAGATCAATGGAACAGAATAGAAAGCCCAGAGATAAATCCACGAACCTATGGACACCTTATCTTTGACAAAGGAGGCAAGGATATACAATGGAAAAAAAGACAATCTCTTTAACAAGTGGTGCTGGGAAAACTGGTCAACCATTTGTAAAAGAATGAAACTAGAACACTTCCTAACACCATACAGAAAAATAAACTCAAAATGGATTAAAGATCTAAATGTAAGACCAGAAACTATAGAACTCCTAGAGGAAAACATAGGCAAAACCCTCTCCGACATAAACACAGCAGGATCCTCCCCTATGACCCACCTCCCAGAATATTGGAAATAAAAGCACAAATAAACAAATGGGACCTAATGAAACTTAAAAGCTTTTGCACAAGAAAGGAAACTATAAGCAAGGTGAAAAGACAGCCCTCAGATTGGGAGAAAATATTAGCAAATGAAGCAACAGACAAAGGATTAATCTCAAAAATATACAAGGAACTCCTGAAGCTCAATTCCAAAAAAATAAATGACCCAATCAAAAAATGGGCCAAAGAACTAAACAGACATTTCTCCAAAGAAGACATACAGATGGCTAACAAACATATGAAAAGATGCTCAACATCACTCATTATCAGAGAAATGCAAATCAAAACCACAATGAAGTACCATTACACACCAGTCAGGATGACTGCTATCCAAAAGTCTACAAGCAATAAATGCTGGAGAAGGTGTGGAGAAAAGGGAATCCTCTTACACTGTTGGTGGGAATGCAAAGTAGTACAGCCACTATGGAAAACAGTGTGGAGATTTCTTAAAAAACTGGAAATAGAACTGCCATATGACCCAGCGATACCACTTCTGGGCATACACACTGAGGAAACCAGAACTGAAAGAGACACGTGCACCCCAATGTTCATCGCAGCACTGTTTATAATAGCCAGGACATGGAAGCAACCTAGATGCCCATCAGCAGGCGAATGGATAAGGAAGCTGTGGTACATATACACCATGGAATATTACTCAGCCATTAAAAAGAATTCATTTGAATCAGTTCTGATGAGATGGATGAAACTGGAGCCCATTATACAGAGTGAAGTAAGCCAGAAAGATAAAGACCAATACAGTGTACTAACGCATATATATGGAATTTAGAAAGATGTAACGATGGCCCTATATGCAAAACAGAAAAAGAGACACAGATGTACAGAACAGACTTTTGGACTCTGTGGGAGAAGGCGAGGGTGGGATGTTTTGAGAGAACAGCATCGAAACATGTATATTATCTATAGTGAAACAGATCACCAGCCCAGGTTGGATGCATGAGACAAGTGCTCGGGCCTGGTGCAGTGGGAAGACCCAGAGGGATCGGGTAGAGAGGGAGGTGGGAGGTGGGATCGGGATGGGGAATACATGTAAATTCATGGCTGATTCAAGTCATTGTATGACAAAAAACACTACAATATTGTAAAGTAATTAGCCTCCAACTAATAAAAATAAGTGAAAGAAAAGTTAAAAAAAAAAAAAGATATAACATCCTTGTTTAATTACTGAAAAGGTAATCTTCAATTATTTCTGCAGTTTGCAGAAATAATAATTGCACAAATAAAATGTAGAAGTATAAAGAGTACTCTAGATGGGAAGAAAGACAAGAAACTATTGTAAAATATTTTTAAAAACTGGAATATTTTGAGTATTTTGTTTAAGAACAGTAAAGAGTGTGACTCAATTTCACACTTAAGCAGTGGATGGCATCGTATTTTTATAAGATCTTTGACAGGGCAATGGAGGCAGAAACTTCTTTATTAAGCTGGGAATCCTCTCCTCTCTTAAGCACTGGGTAAATATTAATAGTTTATTAATGGCCCCTTTGACTTTGGCCAAATGACCCCTTGGTACTGGTAAATGTCCTAAATTTACATGGTAACCATGTGCCAGGTAGTCCAATCCCTTCCTCTCAGAAAATAATGATACAAGTTTGGTGAATCCTGGGGAGACAAAGAAAGCCAATATGATAGGATGGAGATGGAAAAAAGATGCAATGAACAATTATGGAACACAGGGAAACATCAACGGTAAGAAGATAAGAAAGAAGCTCACATTGAAAAATTGGATGTAAATGAGTGGACATCCACGTGACGGTGGGCCAATTTCATAAAAGGGCAGAGAATGTTCACGACTATGTGGAATAAGTCACTGGAAGTTACTGGAGTGAAGAGTTATTACAAATTTACCAATTTTTTTCAGAACATCACATAGAAAATAAAAAAGAAAGCTTCACATAAATACCATGGAAAACAAGTATGAAGAAAAGCAAAATATTTTGAATAATCCAAAAGTAATGTTAATACTAGTGAGATACACTGAAACACATTCACATATACACATCATGAACACAAAATAAACTCACCCATAGTAGCTGAAATCATTTCTGTTTTATCCAGAGAACATTCTATAGTTAAAAAAAAGAGAAGAAGAAGAAAAAGAAGAAAAGCAAATGCAGTCAATTTTTTAAATGAAGAGAGATTTTTAGAAATATTAGTTGACATAGTTACATTTTCAAAATTCTTGTGCACATTTTGAATTTATTTAGGCTCTTATTATTCAGTGCTGTGCTGTGCTTAGTCGTGTCTGAGTCTTTGTAACCCCATGGACTGTAGCCCACCAGGCTCCTCTGTCCATGGGGATTCTCCAGGCAAGAATACTAGAGTGAGTTGCCATGACCTCCCCCAGGGGATCTTCCAACCCAGGGATCAAACCCAGGTCTCCCACATTGCAGGCAGATTCTTTACTGCCTGAGCCACCAGGGAAGCCCAAGAATACTGGAATGGATAGACTAACCCTTCTCCAGGGATTCTATCCAACCCAGGAATCAATCTGGGGTCTCCTGCATTGCAGGTGGATTCTTTACTAGCTGAGCTACAAGGAAAATCCTCTTATTATTCATTATGTTGGCTCTAATAAATTTTGTGACAGCTACTAGAAACACGTGGCTAGGTCTTAGTTTGCTGTAGTCAGTTGAATACGTTATTGTAAATACTGAATCAATAATCTTGAACTTGAATCAGAACTTCCTCTGAGATTAAAAAAAAAAAAAAAAAAAAAAAACACCCATCACGGGGACAATGTTGCCTTCTCCTTTTTTTCCAAAATCAAATGTGGATACAACTCGCACACAACAGAGATATTTAATAAGTTATGTGGGGGACTTTTCTGGAGGTCCAGTAGTTAAAACTCTGTGCTTTCACTGCAGGGGGCATGGGTTTGATCCCAGGTCAGGGAACTAAGCTCCTACATGCCTGGGTTTATCTCTGGACTTTTTATCTTGTTCCATTGATCTATATTCCGCATGGATGAACCTAGATGCTGTTATACATAGTGAAATAAATCAAGAGAAGAACAAATATCATATAATATTGCTTATATGCAGAATCTAGAAAAATTGTACAGATGAGCTCTGTTTCAAAGCAGAAATAGAAAGACAGAAGTAGAGAAAAAACTGATGGCTACGAAGAAGGTGGTGGTGGCAATGGGATGAATTGGGAGATTGGGATTGACTTATATTAACTACTATGAATAAAGTAGATAAATAATGAGAACCTAATGTGTAACACAGGGAATTCTACTCAGTGCTCTGTGGTTACCTAAATGGGAAAGAAATCTAAAAAGAATGGATATATGTATAGGTATTACTGATTCACTTTCTTATAGAGCAGAAACTAACAAAACATGGTAAAGCAAGTATACGCCAATTAAAAGAGACAGGAATAGCAAACTGTATTACCTCTTCACTCAAGATTAGGTGTTATTAGAAGGAAAAAATTTTCCACATGCCACGTGGTACAGGCAAAATACAAAATTAAGCTATGAGGAAGCAAAATTAAAACAATTAAGCTATATGTATATAAGTTGTTATATGAAGCCTGCTAAATACAATGATGTAAATCCTACATTCCACTCCTTTTGAAAACAAAAATTTAAATAAAAAATGTTATTATAGAAGAGGAATGTTAAATTTTCAATGACTATTAGTTTTGCAGGATTAAAAAACCCACAAACATTTGAGTACATTCTAATGGGAGAATGATAGAATTTGAAATGCTTCTACAGCTTATTCCTAGTTTCAGTGTGAGAAGTATGTTAAGAACTGGGACAAAGCTTTCCAAAGGACAACTTGATTCAGTGGCAATTTTCCTTGCATCCTCCAGCCCCCATCTCTTGACATAAAAGTACAAAGATAGAAAATGATATTATGAGAAAAGGTAGAATAAGACTTATTCTGGGAGAAAAAATATCCTATCATATATCTCTTATTGGACCATCTCCCTTTCCAGAATACAGTGCAAACATGCACACATACATGTGTCAGATACTTAAGAAGTCACGAGCAAGCCTATAGTCAAAGCACCTATCTAGTTAAAACTCTATCAGTAACAGTGTCATAGGAGGCACACTTCATACATTGAAGATATGTATTCCCTACTTCTATTCATCTGTAACAAAAAAAATCATAGAAGAATATCATCACAAGAGAAAGGATGTTAAACTTTTAATGGTTATGTCAATGTTTCCTTAAAAAAACTTTTAAAATTATGCTAGGACTCAAGTCTCTTATGTCATTCACTTAAAATTTCAAAATGGAGACATATGTTATAAATGATCTCAAAATTATTACATTTTCCAAGTGAAAAATTATGTCATTAAAGTGCAAAAAAGGGAAGATTACTATGGTATAAGAGAAAATACACCCAGGAAATGGTATATAAAATATATGTACACATGAGAAAAGATTCTAGTAAATAATAAAGGGCATTGGAATTGATAGCCTAAAGTCCACACTGGATCAATGAATTCACACAGTCTTTAAAAGTACAAGAGCTGTAGAAAGTTCAGAAAATTTGGAGTCTTGTTTTATCTCATAAGATTTGGGAAGATATCTATGGCACATTAATAACCCCTTGAAAACATGACAGAGGTTTCAAGTGAATGGAGGTGCTCCAAAAAAATAAATATAGAATATAAACCATGTTTCCATCAGTCTCATCCCCTTTACCTCACAAAACATATAATGAAACTGGCAAAATTCTGAATGATAGACTGGAACAGTTTATAGGGAAGGAACATCATGTACACCCATGGCTGATTCATGTCAATGTATGGCAAAAACCACCATAATACCATAAAGTAATTAGCCTCCAATTAAAATAAATTAATTAATTAAAAAAAAAAAACTAGGATCCAAAAAAAGGAAAAGGAAGCATGAGAAAAGAATCAGGTGTACAGTAACAGATGTGAAGAGAATTTATTATTGATGAAGTTTCCAGCAAATAATATAGGAAGTCAGAATAGACATCCATGCAAAAGGAAGACAACAGATGTTTTAGGGTTAAAAGGACAGGAAATATTCAAATCATTGAGAAAGTATAATTTAGTGTGCTTGGAAGATTAATGATATAAAAGAAATTTACCCATTTTTTTCTGAAGGTCATCTGAAAAAGAAAAAGGAAACACCATTTTAGATATCATGGTTTAGAAACAAAAAGGAATTTAAATTTAGTGGAAAATTCACATGCACTATTAAATGTTACAGAATATAGACAAACACAGATACATACACATGTGTGCAGGCACACACACATATCAATGTGACTGAAAGTTTCCTTTCATCCTGAGAGTATTGGTCAAAAATTTAGAAGAGGAAAAATAGTGATCTTACTGACTTGAGGAAAAATTTCAATAATGAAATTACTAGTGGTTATTTTTAAATAAATTTTTGATTTATTGGACATCACTTGGGCTCTTGCTGTTTGGTCTGTTCATTGCTATTGTTGTTTTTTAGTTGCTAAGTCATGTCCATCTCTTTTGTGACCCTATGGACTGTAGCCCACCAGGCTCTTATGTAGCCCGCCAGGCTCTTCTGCTCTTGTGTCTTTTCCCAGGCAAGAATACTGGAGTGAGAAGGATATCATAGTCATCAGTGATTCTAGCCCTCCAGGGCACTCAGGAAGGGGAAGAATACCTACTCAGTCCACTAGCCCTCAGACTGCAGTCACTCCTTGTGGTGCGTGAGCACTGAGGAATTCAGGATGTGAAAAAAACATAAGATCCTGGCCCGAGGATAGCTGAGATGCATATTAAAGGAATGATTTCAGTGAGTCCAGACTCTTGCTTCTTCGCATACATAGAAAAGCACTTCAGTTCAGGTCAGTCACTCAGTCATGTCCGACTCTGCGACCCCATGAACCGCAGCATGCCAGGCCGCCCTATCCATCACAAACTCCTGGAGTTTACTCAAACTCATGCCCATCGAGTCAGTGATGCCATCCAGCCATCTCATTCTCTGTCGTCCCCTTCTCCTCCCGCCTTCAATCTTTCCCAGCATCAGGGTCTTTTCAAATGAGTCAGCTCTTCGCATCAGGTGGCCAAAGTACTGGAGTTTCAGCTTTAGCATCAGTCCGTCCAATGAACACTCAGGACTGATCTCCTTTAGGATGGACTGGTTGGATCTCCTTGCAGTCCAAGGGACCCTCAAGAGTCTTCTCCAACATCACAGTTCAAAAGCATCAATTTTTCAGCGCTTGGCTTTCTTCACAGTCCAACTCTCACATCCATACATGACCACTGGAAAAATCACAGCCTCGACCAGACGGACCTTTGATGGCAAAGTAATGTCTCTGCTTTTTAAAATGCTATCTAGGTTGGTGATAACTTTCCTTCCAAGGAGTCAGTGTCTTTTAATTCCATGGCTGCAGTCACCATCTGCAGTGGTTTTGGAGTCCAGAAAAATAAAGTCTGACACTGTTTCCACTGTCTCCCCATTGGTTTCCCATGAGGTTCCCATGGGACCAGATGCCATGATCTTAGTTTTCTGAATGTTAAGCTTTAAGCCAACTTTTTCACTCTCCTCTTTCACTTTCACCAAGAGGTTTTTCAGTTCCTCTTCACTCTCTGCCATAGGGTGGTGTCATCTGCATATCTGAGGTTATTGATATTTTTCCCAGCAATCTTGATTCCAGCTTGTGCTTCTTCCAGCCCAGTGTTTCTCATGATGTATTCTGCATATAAGTTAAATAAGCAAGGTGACAATATACAGCCTTGACGTACTCCTTTTCCTATTTGGAACCAGTGTGTTGTTCCATGTCCAGTTCTAACTGTTGCTTCCTGACCTGCATACAGGTTTCTCAAGAGGCAGGTCAGGTGGTCTGGTATTCCTATCTCCTTCAGAATTTTCCACAGTTTAATGTGATCCACACAGTCGAAGGCTTTGGCATAGTCAATGAAGCAGAAATAGATGTTTTTCTGGAACTCTCTTGTCTTTTGATGATCCAGCAGATATTGGCAATTTGATCTCTGTCCCTCTGCCTTTTCTAAAACCAACTTGAACATCTGGAAGTTCTCGGTTCATATATAACTGAAGCCTGGCTTGGAGAATTTTGAGCATGATTTTACTAGCGTGTGAGATGAGTGCAACTGTGAGGTAGTTTGAGCATTCTTTGGCATTGCCTTTCTTTGGGACGACTGGAATGAAAACTGGTCTTTTCCAGTCCTGTGGCCACTGCTGAGTTTTCCAAATTTGCTGGCATATTGAGTGCAACACTTTCACAGCATCATCTTTCAGGATTTGAAATAGCTTAACTGGAATTCCATCACATTCACTAGCTTTGTTCATAGTGGTGCTTTCTAAGGCCCACTTGACTTCACATTCCAGGATGTTTCGCTCTAGGTGAGTGATCACACCACTGTGATTATCTGAGTCGTGAAGATCTTTTTTGTACAGTTATTCTGTGTGTTCTTGCCACCTATTCTTAATATCTTCTGCTTCTGTTTGGTCCATACAATTTCTGTCCTTTATTGAGCCCATCTTTGCCTGAAATGTTCCCTTGATAGCTCTAATTTTCTTGAAGAGATCTGTAGTGCTTCCCATTCTGCTATTTTCCTCTATTTCTTTGCATTGATCACTGAGGAAGGCTTTCTTATCTCTCCTGGCTATTCTTTGGAACTCTGCATTCATATGGGAATATCTTTCCTTTTCTCCTTTGCTTTTTGCTTCTCTTCTTTTCACAGTTATTTGTAAGGCCTCCTCAGACAACCATTTTGCCTTTTTGCATTTTTTTTCCATGGGGATGGTCTTGATCCCTGTCTCCTGTACAATGTCACAAACCTCCGTCCATAGTTCATCAGGCTTTCTGTCTATCAGATCTATCTAGTCCCTTAAACCTATTTCTCACTTCCACTGTATAGTCATAAGGATTTGATTTAGGTCATACCTGAATGGTCTAGTGATTTTCCCTGCTTTCTTCAGTCTGAATTTGGCAATAAGGAGCTCATGATCTAAGCCACAGTCTGCTCCTCGTCTTGTTTTTGCTGACTGTATAGAGCTTCTCCTTTGTTGGCTGCAAAGAATATAATCAATCTGATTTTGGTGTTGACCATCCGGTGATGTCCATGTGTAGAGTCTTCTCTTGTGTTGTTGGAAGAGGGTGTTTGCTATGACCAGTGCGGTCTCTTGGCAAAAATCTCTTAGCCTTTGCCCTGCTTCGTTCCTTACTCCAAGGCCAAATTTGCATGTTACTCCAGGTGTTTCCTGACTTCCTACTTTTGCATTCCAGTCCCCTATAATGAAAAATACATCTTTTTTGGGTGTTAGTTCTAAAAGGTCTTGTAGGTCTTCATAAAACCGTTCAACTTCAGCTTCTTCAGGGGTAGCAACCAAGAGCGCCAGGCTGCGACAGCGCAGGAGCGGCCCAGAGGAGTTTCCCCACGTCCGAGGTCAGGGGTGGCGGCCGAGAGGAGCAACCCCACCTCCAAGGAGCGGCTGCTCTGCGGGCGCAGGAGGGCCGAGAGGAGCTACTCCACATTCAAGGTCAGGAGGGGCGGCCGTGAGAAGATACCCCTCCTCCAAGGTAAGGAGCAGGGGCTGCGCTTTGCAGGAGCAGCTGTGAAGAGATACCCCACATCTGAGGTAAGAGAAACCCAAGTAAGACGGTAGGTGTTGCGAGAGGGCATCAGAGGGCAGACAAACTAAAACCACAGTCAGAGAAAACTACCCATCTGATCACAGGACCACAGCCTTGTCTAACTCAATGAAACAGCCATGCCGTGTGGGGCCACCCAAGACGGTCGGGTCATGGTGGAGAGGTCTGACAGAATGTGGCCCTCTGGAGAAGAGAATGGCAAAGCACTTCAGTAGTCTTGCCTTGAGAACCCCATGAATGGTATGAGAAGGCAAAATGATAGGATACTGAAAGAGGAACTCCCCAGGTTGGTAGGCGCCCAATATGCTACTGAAGATCAGTGGAGAAATAACTCCAGAAAAAATGAAGGGATAGAGCCAAAGCAAAAGCAATACCCAGTTGTGGATGGGAGTGGTGATAGAAGCAAGGTCCGATGCTGTAAAGAACAACATTGCATAGGAACCTGGAATGTTAGGTCCATGAATCAAAGCAAATTGGAAATGTTCAAACAGGAGATGGCAAGAGTGAATGTCGTCATTCTAGGAATCAGCAAACTAAAATGGACTGGAATGGGTGAATTTAACTCAGATGATCATTATATCTACTACTGTGGGCAGGAATCCCTTAGAAGAAATGGAATAGCCATCATAGTCAACAAAAGAGTTCGAAAAGCAGTACTTGGATGCAATCTCAAAAATGACAGAATGATCTCTGTTCATTTCCAAGGCAAACCATTCAATATCACGGTAATCCAAGCCTATGCCCCAACCAGTAATGCTGAAGAAGCTGAAGTTGAACGGTTCTATGAAGACCTACAAGACCTTTTAGAACTAACACCCCCCCCCCCAAAAAAAAAGAAAAGCACTAAATTCCTTAATTTAGGACATCCAGTTCTCTTTAATTCACAAAAATGCTTTTCATGTTCACACTGCCTGCCCTTCATTGCAAATTTCTATAAAAGCTGACTTCTTTCCTCTCCTCTTTGGAGCAGTTCTCTCAGGGTCACTTGAGAGACTGTCTTCAAGGTTTGAAGTCCTAAAAGTTCCCAGCAAATAAAGCATAACTCAACTTTTAGGTTGTGACTGTTTTTCAAGTTGACAATGGAATTTTTCATTTTCATTGAGACCTTGACAATTTGGTTCAAGGAAATTTTGTTGATTCACATATACTTTGATGTTTTATTTCTCCTTTCAGAACTGAGCTTTCTCAGTCTTGTTTTGGTTAAGAATTTGCAGGGTAGGAACAATTGCAAGACAAATGAACAATTAGTCTGTGGTTTTCTCCCATGACATTTCAGTGATCTGCATAGTTTATGATTCATTACTCTTGATTGACCAGAGACTCTGAAACCAAGAATCAGCCTGATTTCATTTAATTGAGCTATACTAATCTGTTGGGCAAAAGTAGTCACTTTTCACAAATAAATTTTCTCAACTTAAAAAAGAAGTATACTAGAATGGGTTGCCATCTCCTTCTCCAGGTAATCTTCCCAATCAAGGGATCGTAAGTCTTCACCACTGAGTCAACTGAGTCACCAGAGAAGCCCCTTTTGGTTGGTTACATTTAATAATTTCTTTGGCTGATATTAAACATAAATTATAAAGACTCAGAATTATTGTAGCTATATTATACAAAATATCCCCAGTGGTGAATTAGAGAATACTGAACTGCTTCAAGAAAAAATGCAGGGTTTAGTGTTGTGGAACATCTATTAACATTTTGTTAAGCACTGATGTAACTTTGTTTATGGTGAATTGTTATTTTAGCACATGCCAAAATGGAGTTCATCATATCTCCATCACCTTTTCAGAAAAATAAATATTAACATGCACTCATGCAAACAGAATTAGTTAAAAAGAGATGAAGAATCAAAGAGAAAAAAATCATCCACTTGTTCAAAATAGTACCTGTAGCACTAGCTACGTGACCTCTGCTGCCTGCATTAAAGAGATACATTTGATTTCTTCTGAAAACAAAACTATATTGACAAATGTCATTAGAAAAACAGGATAGTAAAGCTTTAATGAGTAATTTCTGGTTTTATGGAAAATCTTTTGGGAACATTGCAAGATGATAGTTTTTGGTGTCATTCACATTTAAGTAATTTGGTTTGAGATATGTATTATCTTTGAACTCTCCTAACAATATAAAATATTTTCACACATATCTGAAGTAATTGCTGTTGGCCAAATTGACAATTGTGTCAATAAAAGTAAATAAGAATCAACTAAAATTATACTTTTTGGATATAAAAAATTATGTTAACTGTTTGCATACCTGGAAGTAATAGACTAAAGGGACATGTAAAAATGACCCTCAAGTTTACACTTGAAATATAAATGATTTCAAATTTTATTCACGTCTTGAAAGAGAAGAAAAGGGAGAAATATGGGAGAAGTTCATAAGCAAACTATTGCCCTATAAAGTAGAGATCTGGGAGTGTGCAAGCCAATGAAGGCAAACTGATTAAAAGCTGGGATATGTTTAATATATCCCCAAAGCAGGCATTTTAAAGTGTTTTGGCATTATAGGAATGTCAATAATACTTTACCAATTTTTATCTGAAGTTTGTCTGTAAAATAAAATGAAAGTTAAAGTAAATTTCATTGGAAAGAAACATGAAGAAAATTCAGATTTTTTGAAAAATTGTTTGTAAATTTAAATTATCAGAATGTAGATGAATACACTAAACACAGACACATAGAAACATACACACACACAGAGTTTGAAAGTTTCCTTTTGAGAAATAAATAGTACTCAATAAATGAAGAAGGGAAAAATGAATATACTTTCTAAACTGATAAAACTAGAAATGCTATATTTGGTAATTACCGAATAAAATTTGTCATGATTTCTTTTGAAAATATTTACTCTTTTATTACTTAGCTTTTTTATCTTTAATGAGTTATCTGGCCCTGTTGAATATATAGACACAAATCTCTTATACTGGTGTTTTTGCTGTATATAAGATAACCAGATTCTGAATTACAGAATCCTGAACCACTACTTTTATGATATTCAGGGTCAGGCTCATGGGTACCTCTTTTCACAATACTTCGTTAACTGATTAATGTGTAACTGTATTTTATGGGAATTTGATCTTAACTACACCTCAATGAAGTTTACTTTCACAAAGTAAAAGAAAGGGAGGGGATGAAATATTAAATGAGAGTGAAAGGACTTTTAAATCAAATGACTAAAACTATTTGGACAAAGCTTTTGTATCAGAAACTAAAAATAGAAAAATATTACAAGTAAATTCTTTGTAGTATGTATGTGAGATAAAGGACATTTCTTTATAGATAATAAGGACAGGATAAATCATAGAATAACACACAAAAAGGTAAACTTCAGTTGAAATCATAATAAAATTTAAAAATGTGATGGAAAGTTAGATATATAGCCTGGAGTTGAGAAAGATAACCATTGAGAATTAAAGACAATATAAAAGAAAAAAGTGAAACATAAGATATGGAATGTAAAAAATTAGTGGGACTTACATGTATCCTGTTCACCCTTAACTGAAAAACAAAATGAAACAATAATCACTCAAATAAATGAAGGCACAATGTCAACAAGAAAATTGAACAATAGTTTGAAACTTTTTCATTCCCTTTTCTTTTCTTAAAACTGGCCCATCTTTCTAAGGATTGGAATCAAATTTTCCTAATACCAGGTAACCCATGAGAAGCAATGTTGCTTTATAACCTCTTATGTTTTCTGGTATTTTTTTTTTTTTTCATTTATAGAGTGAAAACAAAGCCAAAATATGACTTTATTATTTCCCAAGGACTTTTCTCCTTTTCTTTTTGACTTCTTAATTGGAGGATAATTGCATTACAATGCTGTACTGGTTTCTGCCAGATAACAACAGGAATCAGTCAAAACTGTGTGTTGATATGTATCCTCTCCCTCTTGAGCCTCCCTCCCCCATCTTGTCCCACCTCTTCAAGGAGTCCCACAGAGCCACCTGGCTGTTATACAGCAGGTTCCCACTAACTGTCTGCTTTACACAAACTACTTTCTCAGTTTTTCCTACCCTCTCCTTCCCCTGCTGTGTCCACAGCTTCATTCTCTATGTCTGTGTATCCATTCCTTCCCTGAAAATAGGTTCATCAGTACTATTTTTCTAGATTCCACATATATGCATTAATATACAATATTTGTTTTTCTCTTTCTGACTTACTTCACTCTGTTTAACAGACTCTAGATTCATACACCTCACTCCAACTGACTCAAATTCATTCCTTTTTATGGCTGAGTAATATTCCATTGTATATATGTACCACTTCTTCTTGACCCATTCATCTGTCCATTGACATCTAGGTTGCTTCCATGTCCTGGCTTTTGAGCACAGTGCTGCAATGAAAACTGGGGTACATGTGTCTTTTTGAATTGTGGTTTTCTCATAGTATGCCTCCAGTAGCAGGACTGCTGTCACATATGATAGTTTTAGTCCTAGTTTTTTTTTAAAAGAATCTCCATAGCTATTCTCCATAGTGGCTATATCAACTTACATTCCCATCAACAGTGTAAGAGGGTTCCTTTTCTGCACATCCTCTCCAGCATTAATTATTTGCAGTTTCTTGAGGATGGTTATTCAGATTGGCATGAGGTATTACCTTCTTGTAGTTTTGATTTGCATTTCTCTAATAATGAACAATGTTGAGCATATTTTCATGTGTTTATCTGTGTATCTGTATATCACCTTTGGAGAAGTCCCTCATGGTTTTGTGCAAAAAAGATTAAGGTGAGAAAAAAAAATAATGACAGAATGTAGAGTAGAACTTTTCCTGCAATAAAAGCCATGAAAATCATTTGTCTTACATTGGACTCTCCAGCTTTTTCACAATAAAAGACAAAGATGGTCACCTGTATAATACAGGTTTCTACAGTTTTTACTTATGAAAGCATATGGTAAAAGTACCCTGTATTACAAACTGTATCTGTTACTGTACCCATATGAAGTCTACTTCATGTTATTAACAAATATGTTCCCTTATTTATTTCAATTTGTAAATCAAAATATAATTGAAAAATATCATTAGAAAAATGAGGATGTTAAAATTGGAATAAATATATAAGTGCTTTATGAAAAAATCTTTTGGATTTATGCTAGGACAGCAGCATCCCTTGTCATTCAAATGAAAAATTCTAAATTGAGATATATATTGTACATAAACTTTTCTTAAAATATAACATCCTTCTGCAAACATTGTAAAAGGATTGCAGTTTGAATAATTAATATTTATTTGAAAAATATAAAACAATAAAGAACATTTACTATAGTTTAAACAAAGTCAGGGAATTATTGGAAGGTATTTGTAATATTGGAGAAAGTTAGGTAATATGATAACAGGTTAGAAAGAGAGGACAACAATTTAAAATACTTTAGTGTCCTGTGGGATTCGAACAGATATCTATTTCTGAGACTGAAATTGTGAGCTTCCAAGGTTATCTCAGTAATTAGAAATAATGCTTTTGTACTTCCACATATGCCTGGTTGCCAAAAAAAAAAGAATATTATTGAAAATGACACCCAACTAAGTCATCCTATAGCACTCCCTCAAGGATAAGAAGATATCAATCATTGCTCTTGCCTTGAGCCTTCCATTTTTTCAGAATATGATGAAAACATATATAAACTCATTCACCAGAAAGGTAATTGAAAATAAATGACAAAGCAAAGGCATCCATCTATCCATAGTTCTGCTGTAACAGTGGTCAAATGTCTGCTACATAAATAAATTTAATATATAACTGAATTGAATTCTTTCTGAAATGAAAATTGTCATTAAAACTTTTTAAAAAAATGTCAGTTTTAAGGATTATGTCCTGATGTAGTAAAAATTTCTTTGGCAACTTCCTAGGACAATGTTTTTCTTTGACTTTCACTTCGCTGACTCAATGGACATGAGTTTGGGTAAACTCCGGGAGTTGGTGATGCACAGGGAGGCCTGGTGTGCTGCAGTCCACGGGGTCGCAAAGAGTCGGGCACAACTGAGCGACTGAACTGAACTGAGGACAATGTTTTTCTTTGACTTTCACATCAAAAGCTAAGAACTGAGTGAAAGTTATCAATCATTGAAAAATTTTTGGCAAAAAATTTTCTTCTAAATCATTAAACAAAATTCAAGTTGTCTACATGATCGCTGTGTCATTCAAACTCCAAGAAAAGAAAACAAATATAAGAAGAAAAATTACCATTGTTGGAAGAAAAATTCGAAAACCAATCTCTGGAAATATTTTTGTGCCTGGGAATGCTAGAGTAATGTATTTGGGTTCAGTGGGTCGACCTTTTTCAAAATTCAATGAAAACAGACACAGACCAAACTACAGGAGAAGTACTTGAAAAGGGTGAGGAAGAACAGAGTAAAGACACCCATCTGTCCACAACCTACCTGCAGCGGAAGTCGTATCAGTTTTCCTAGATACACAATTTTGATATATAACTGAATTAAATTATCTTTGAAATTAAAAAATACCACTGAAAGCTGTCATTAAAAGTTGCTGAAGCTTTGTATATTCTTTTTTCTATTTTTTATTTTATTTCTTTCTGATTTACTTTTATAAGTTGGAGGCTAATTACTTTACAATATTGTAGTGGTTTTTGCCATACACTGACATGAATCAGCCATGGATTTACATGTATTCCCCATCCTGATCCCCCCTCCCACCTCCTTCCCCACCCCATTCCCTCTGGGTCTTCCCAGTGCACCAGCCATATATTCTATCATGTTGTAGGAAAAAAAATATTTAGCAGCTTACTAAGGCAATGGTTTCTTAGTCTCTCATATTCAAAACTGAGAGAGGAGTATAAACAATTAAAAATTTCCTGGGATATACATTTCTTCTAAAATCACTAAACAAAATTTGGATTGCCAAGAAGATCATGTGTTATTCAAAGCACAGAACAAGATTATTAATACTGGAAGAAAAAATTGCAAGGATAACATCAGAAATATTATTATATTTGAAAATGTGCTCAGGCACAGCAGAAGAATGAGTGTGAAGTTAATGGACCAAGAAAGGAAAGCAAAATTTATACAGGCTTTGAAAAATCAATGAGTAGCCAAACTTTACTCAGCTGTCTTTATAGTCCAACTATCACATCCATACATGACTACTGGGAAAAACATAGCTTTGACTAGATGATCCTTTGTTGGCAAAGTAGTGTCTCTGTTTTTTAATATGCTGTCTAGGTTGGTCATAGCTTTTGTTCCAAAGAAAAAGCAACTTTTAATTTCATGGCTGCAGTCCCCATCTGCAATGATTTTGGAGCCCCCGAAAATAAAGTCTCTGACTGTTTCCATTGTTTCCCTATTTATTTGCCATGAAGTGATGGGACTGGATGCCATGATCTTACCTTTCTGAATGTTGAGTTTTAAGCCAACTTTTTCACTCTCCTCTTTCACTTTCATCAAGAGGCTCTTTAGTTCTTCTTAGGTTTCTGCCATAATGGTGGTGTCATCTGCATATCTGAGGTTATTAATATTTCTCCCGGCAATCATGATTCCAGCTTGAGCTTCATCTAGCCCAGCATTTCACATGATATAGGAGTTAAATAAGCAGGGTGGCAATATACAGCCTTGACATACTCCTTTCCCTATTTGGAACCAGTCTGTCGTTCCATGTCCAGTTCTAATTGTTGCTTCATGACCTACATACAGATTTCTCAAGAGACAGGTCAGGTGGTCTGGTATTGCCATCTCTTGAAGAATTTTCCCCAGCTTTTTTGTGATCCAAACAGTCAAAAGCTTTGGCGTAGTCAATAGAGCAGAAGTAGATGTTTTTCTGGAACTCTCTTACTTTTTTGATGATCCAGCGGATATTGGCAATTTGATCTCTGGTTCCTCTGCCTTTTCTAACTCCAGCTTGAACATCTGGAAGTTCATGGTTCCTGTACTGTTGAAGCCTGGCTTGGAGAATTGTACGCATTACTTTGGTAGCATGTGAGGTGAGTGCAATTGTGAGGTAGTTTGAGCATTCTTTGGCATTGCCTTTCTTAGGGATTGGAAGGAAAACTGACTTCTTCTAGTCCTGTGGCCACTGCTGTGTTTTCCAACTTTGCTGGCATATCTTTTTAAATAATTCATAATCTCTTTGTCATTAGTTAGGCTTTCATTATTCATTTTTAAGGTATGATGAACTATTTGACATTCAGTGGGGAAACTAAACGGAAAGATATTTCTATGGCAAAGTATATAAGTCTAAACTCTATCTGTATCAGTAGCCATATATTTATCAAATAGGTATATTTTAAATTAATTTCACTGAAATCTAAAACATAGTTATAATGTAATGCATCAGAACACATTAAATGTTATAACTGTATTCCTGAATGAAGGTGATTCAAAGGAAAGAAATATATCCTACTCTTGGGTTGGAAGCACTAATATTGTTAAAATGGTCATACTACCCAAAGCAATCTACAAATTTAATATGATCCCTATAAATTACCAATGACATTTTCCACAGAAGTAGAACTAGTAATCCTAAAACTTTTATGGACCCATGAAAAACCCAGAAATGCCAAATCCGTGCTGAGAGAAAAGAACAAAGCTTGATGCATGACCATCCCAGACTTTGGACAATTTTACAAAGCTACAGTAATAAAAACAATTTGGGCACAAAAATGGACATAAAGATTCATAAAACAAGATAGAGAGCACAGAAGTAAACCCAAACACAGACAATTATCATTCAGCAAAAGATGCCAGAATGTACTATGGATAAAAGAAAGTCTCTTCAGCAGCTAATGTTAAGAAATCTGGACAGCTTCATGTAAATTAATGGAGTTAGAATACTACTTCACACCATACATAAAAATAAAGTCAAAATAGATTAAAGGCTTAAATGTAAAACATGATGCCATAAAAGTCCTAAAAGATAACATATGCGAAGCTTTCTCTGACATAAATCATAGCAATATTTGCTTTGGTCAGTCTCCCAAGGTAAAAGAAAGAAAGCAAAAATTGAAAAATAGGACGCAATCAAAATGATAATATTTTTCAGAACAAAGGAAGCCTTAAACAAAATGAAAAGTCAACATAAGGATTGGGAGGAAATATTTGCAAACAATTAGACTGACAAGGGATAATTTGAAAAATATACAAGCAGCTCATACAGCTCAATAAAATAAAATTTTTAAATGGACAAAAAACCTAAATAGATATTTCTCCAAATAAGTAAGTGAAAGTCACTCAGTCGTGTCCAACTCTTTTTGACCCCAAGGACTGTAGCCCACCAGGTCCGTGGAATTCTTCAGGCAAGAATGCTGGAGTGGGTTGCCATTTCCTTCTCCAGGGAATCTTCCCAACCCAGGGATCAAACCCAGGAGCCCTGCATTGTAGGCATATTCTTTAGCATCTGAGCCACCAGGGAAGCCCAAAGAAGACATACAAATGGCGAGAGGCACATAAAATTATGCTCCACACTCTTGATCACATCTTCAAACATTCTACAAATAATAAATGCTAGAGAAAGTGTGAAGAAAAGGGAATCCTACTAGACTCTTTATGGGAATGTAAATTGGTGTAACCGTTGTGGCAAAAAGTACTGTGATTCCTTTAAAAACTAAAAATACAGTTCTTATATGCTCTAGCAGTCCCAGTTCTGGACATCTTAATATATCCAGAAAATATAAAGACTAAATTTGAAGAGGTGCACATACCATGATGTTCATAACATCACTACACACAATAGCCAAGAAGTGGAAGCAAACTAAGTATTGATCAAGAGATTAATGGTTAAAGAAAATGTGATATAATCTTTATATGCAATGGAATATTATACAGTCAGGAAAAATGAAGTGTTGGTATTTTCAGCAACATGGATGGGCCTAGAGATTATCATACTCAGTAAAAAACTCACAGAAAGAAAATCATATATGACATCACATAGGCAGAATGCAAAAATAATGCATATGAACTGTTCTACAAAATAGCTAAGGAGTCACATAGGGAAAGAACTTATGTTTTCCAAAGGGGAAAGGTGGAAAAGGGATAAATCAAAATAAGGGATCAACCATATACACACTACTGTATATAAATAGATAAACAACAAGGATTTCCTGTATAGCCCAGGAAATTACATTTAACATCTTGCAATAACCTATAATGAAAAGAATCCGAAAAAGGTTCTATATATCCACTTATTTTATATATGAATTTATATATAAAATATAAGTATTTTATATATAATATATCTGAAACACTTTATGGTACATCTCATACTAACCCAATATTGTAAATCAACTATACTTCAATAAACTAAAACTATATTCCTATAGTAGGAAAAACATTTGAAATCATCTTTAGTAATTACATTCCAAGAAATTTTAATGAAAATTGATATTTTAGAGGTATGTATAATGGAACAATTCC
Source organism: Muntiacus reevesi (assembly GCF_963930625.1). Taxonomy (NCBI): domain Eukaryota; kingdom Metazoa; phylum Chordata; class Mammalia; order Artiodactyla; family Cervidae; genus Muntiacus; species Muntiacus reevesi. The sequence goes on along the minus strand of NC_089268.1, from coordinate 27,342,452 downwards.
TGAGATATAGGTCCTAATATAATTATTTGTCAGGCATGTAAATTTGGTAATTAAAATTATGTTTTTGAAAATGTAAAAATAGAAAAAACAGATTTTTCATTAAAATTGTTCCAAGAGAGTCATGTAAAATTATTTGTATACCTGGAAATTGTTAAGGTAGCATGTTAAAGAGAAGTGAATAAATGATCCTCAAATTCATATTAACTAGTGATTGATATTTACTCATGTTTTAGAGGAAAATGGATGGAAAAATATCACTCACATGATAGACGTCTGTTCTCATCTGTAAATGTTTGGGGAAGTATTATTGACATATTAACATAAATGGTCTCTTGAACTTGGTATATGTGACAGAGTTCCTATCATTGGATGTTTTTCAGAGAGACAAGCAAAATATCCCTATCAACTTGGTTGCCCTTCAGCTTACCAATTTCTCCGTGAAAATATTGCAAGTCTGTAGAAACAAAAAAGTCAACATCCATAGGTAAAGACTGGTATGGAATAAATGAAGTAAGAATGGAATATGAAAGAAGTTTCTGAAATTAAAAGGAAGTTAATTTTAGGTAACTTAAGAAATAAGTGCCTAAATATTTAATTGAGAAGGAAGGTAGATATCCAGGAGAAGAGCAAGTCAATGGATGGTTAGGAGTTAAAAGGCAAAAGACATCGATACAAATAGAAACCATCGTTTTGATGGGCTTGGGAGGAAGAGAGTTTTTGAAAATTTACCTGATTTCACTGGAGTTTTTTCTGAAAAAGAAAATGAAAAGATCAAAATAAATATAACATAAAAAAGGGAAGGTCATTCAAATGTAATGGAAAAGTTATCTTTCAAGTTGAACCCATGGAGACGGACACATACACACATGTACAGCCCATTGCAGAAAGGCACACACACTCACGTACTTATACACGTGCCCAGTAGTTGAGAGCCCAGTTTTATCCAGTGAGTGTTTTTTTCAAGGTGAAAATGGGTATAAAATTAGTCAGTATTCTGATTTGAGAGAACATTTTAGAAACAGCAGTTCTCATGCTCACCTTAAAAATGTTCCTTCTCCTGTTTGAGATAATTAGGCTTTTATTATTCAGTTTGTATGTTGTAATAGGTACTTTGCCTTTTAATTAAAATGTGTATTCAATCTGGTTATTATGACATCTATATAGTATAAAATAGCTACAGAAATTGAATTGAAAGATCTTAACCACTGCTTCCAGAGGTGATGTAGGGTATACCATCTGGGCTCCTATATTAAGAATATGTACATTATCCAAGGAATATATAACATAGTGCATGTAAATTTATCTTTTGCTGTTGTTGTTGTTCAGTAGTCCCATCATGTCTGACTTTTGGCAACCTCATGGATGGCAGTGCACCATCTCCCTCACCATTTCCCAGAGTTTGCCCAAGTTCATGTTCATCATATCAATGATGCCATCCAACCATTTCATCCTCTTATGTCCTCTTCTCCTTCTGCCCTCAGTCTTTCCCAGTATCATGGACTTTTCCAATGAGTCATCCATTCTCATCAGATGCCCAAAATACTGGAGCTTAGGCATTAGTCCTTCCAGTGAATATTCAGGGTTCATATACCTTAAGATTGACTGGTTTGATCTCCTTGCTGTCCAAGGGACTTTCAGGAGTCTTCTCCAAAACCATAGTTCAAAGGCATCAATTCTTTAGTGCTCTGCCTTCTTTAAGGTCCAGCTCTCAGAACCATACATGACCATTGGGAAGACAATAGCCTTGACTATATGGACACTTGCTGGCAGAGTAATGTCTCTGCTTTTCAATACACTGTCTAGGTTGTCATAGCTTTCCTGCTGATAACAAATCATCTTCTGATTTCATGGCTGCAGTCACCACCCGCAGTGATTTTGGAGCCCAAGAAAAGGAAATCTGTCACTACTTCCACCTTTTCCCCTTCTATCTGTCATGCAATAATAGGGCCAGAAGCCATGATCTAATTTTTTTTTTTAATATTTAGTCTTAAGCCAGCTCTTTTACTCCCCTCCTTCATCCTCATCAAGATGTTCTTTAGTTCCTCTTCACTTTCTGCCATTAGAGTGGTGTCATTTGCATATTTGAGGTTGATGTTTCTCCTGTCTGTCTTGATTCCAGCTTGTAACTCATCCAACATGGCATTTCTCATGATGTACTCAGCGTCTAGATTAAACAAACAGGGTGACAGCAAACAGCCCTGTCATACTCCTTTCTCAATCTTCAACCAATCAGTTGTTCCATACGGGGTTCTAACTGTGGCTTCTTGACCCACAAACAGGTTTCTCAGGAGACAGGTGAGATGGTCTGGTATTCCCGGGTCTCTAAAGCTTTTCACAGTTTGTCATGATCCATAGCCTCAAAGGCTTTAGCATAGTCGATGAAACAGACAGATTGTTTCTGAAATTCCCTTGCTTTCTCTATAATCCAGTGAATGTTGGCAATTTGATCTCTGATTCCTCTTCCTTTTCCAAACCCAACTTGAATATCTGGAAGTTCTTGGTTCACATTATGTTGAAGCCTACCATGCAAGATTTTAAGCATGACTTTATTAACATGGGAGATGAGTGCAAATTTATCTTTTAACTATGCACAAATGATTTTTTTCTAAAGTTCCATGAATATAAAAGAAGTATTAAAATTCAGTGAAGCAGGTCTAAATGAAGTGAAATGAGCATACTTGGACAAAACTTTCACTTCAGCCACTTGAAAAGCCGATACGTTAGAGAATAATATTGATAAAATTTACTTGACTCACTAGGAATGCCTGCATACATACAGCAATAAGACAAATTAAATAGCAATACTGGGGGATAATTGAATAGCTAATGAAGATGGAGCCCTTACTTGCAAAGATCAGACTGAAGAGAAAAATAATGTAAAATATGGATATCTTGGAGTTGAGAAAAATGTTTGGAAGTTGAATTAAAAGGTATTAATACAAGTAACAGCTGAAACCACTCTGTGGTAAAGCATCCACCTGCCAAGCAGAAGATCCATGTTTGATCCATCGGTTGGTAAGATACCCTGGAGAAGGAAATCTCAACCCACTTCAGTATTCTTGCCTGAAAATGCCATGGACAGGAGCCTGGTGGATTACAGTCCATCATATTGAAAAAAGTCAGGCACCATTTAGTGATTAAGCAAAGACAAAATATTGAAACCATGCTTAGGTATACAGGGAAGCATATTTATGGGACTTATCTTTTTTTTTCTTTTCCTTTGTCAATAACTAAAAGAAAGAAACCATTCATTCAAAATGAAGTCCAATATCACAAAGGAGGAGGACAAAACTTTCAAGCATTTCCAAATTTGTTTCTGACAGCTGTCATCTGAGAATTGAAAGCACAGTAGTGTTCAAAGACCATCTCACTAATCAAAGAAAGATTTATTTCACTTCTGTATATCTCTTGATGACAAAGGGACTAAGCAGAAATCACAGAATGCAAGGCAGTGGAATAGCACTCCCTCTGAGTTAAAAGCTATGTGTGTGCATGCTAAGTCGCTTCAGCCATGTCTGACTCTTTGCAACCCTATGAACTGTAGCCTGCCAGGCTCCTCTGTTCATGGGATTCTCCAGACAAGAAAATTGGGGTGAGTTGCCATTTCCTCCTCCAGGGGCTCTTGCCAATCCAGGGACTGAACCTGTGTCTCATGTCTCCTGCACTGGCAGGAGAGTTCTTTACCACTAATGCCAGCTGGGAAGACTGGGTTAAAGGCTATGGGATACATCAATCACTGATTTCTATTGGGCTTTCGACTTCTTTCAGAAAAGGAAAATACACAGGCATACAAAGAAAGAGGTACTCGAAAAGAGGCAAAAAGTATAAGTTAAAGGCACCATTGTACAATAATTTTGGCATTGTTAAATTTATACATGGTTCCAGAATACAGAAAGCCCACTCCAGACAGAGCAATCTAAACAAGATGAAAAGGCAGAGAAATACCCAACAGGTAAAGGAGCATGAAAAATGCCGACCAAGTCAAACAAAAGAGGAGGAGATAGGGATTCTACCTGAAAAAGAATTTAGAATAATGATAATAATAAAAAGGATTCAAAATCTTGAAAACAAAATGGAGCTACAGATAAATAGCCTGGAGACAAAGATTGAGAAGATGCAAGAAATGTTTAATAAGGACATAGAAGAAATAAAAAAGAGTCAATTAAAAATGAATAATTCAATAAATGATATCAAAAACACTCTGGAGGGAACCAACAGTAAGATAACGGAGACAGAAGATAGGATAAGTGAGGTAGAAGATAAAATGGTGGAAATAAATGAAGCAGAGAGGGAAAAAAAAAGAATCAAAAGAAATGAAGACAACCTCAGGAACCTCTGGGACAATGTGAAATGCCCCAACATTCGAATCATAGGAGTTCCAGAAGAAGAAGACAAAAAGAAAGGCCATGAGAAAATACTCGAGGAGATAATAGCTGAAAACTTCCCTAAATGGGGAAGGAAATAGTTACATAGGTCCAAGAAACCCAGAGAGTCCCAAACAGGATAAACCCAAGGTGAAACACTCCAAGACACATATTAATCAAATTAACAAAGATCAAACACAAAGAACAAATATTAAAAGCAGCAAGGGAGAAACAACAAATAACATACAAAGGAATTCCAATAAGGATAACAGTTGATCTATCATTAGAAACCCTTCAGGCCAGAAGGGAATGGCAGGACATACTTAAAGTAATGAAAGAGAATAACCTACAACCCAGATTACTGTACCCAGCAAGGATCTCATTCAGATATGAAGGAGAATTCAAAAGCTTTACAGACAAGCAAAAGCTGAGAGAATTCAGCACCACCAAACCATCACTTCAACAAATGCTAAAGGATTTTCTCTAGACAGGAAACACAGAAAGGTTGTATAAACATGACCCCTAAACAACAAAGTAAATGGCAATGGGACCATACCTATCAATAATTACCTTAAATGTAAATGGGCTGAATGCCCCAACCAAAAGACAAAGATTGGCTGAATGGATACAGAAACAAGACCCCTATATATGCTGTCTACAAAAGACCCACCTCAAAACAAAGGACACATACAGACTAAAAGTGAAGGGCTGGAAAAAAATATATAGAAGCCTTAAATCAATATATACTTGAGTTGAATTCCCGTTAAAATAGAATTATCATCTAAGATATCATTACTTGGGGTAAATGTACAAATTAAGGAGAAGGGTAAGCAAAGGAAAGAATAAAGATTAAGCGACTGGGAATGTTAAGGTCTTAAGAAGGCCACCATGTAAAAGGGTTTGTGAGCAGCAAGTTTTTAGCATACATACCATTTCTTTCCTGAGGTTCTTTATAAAAATAAAATGATAATTTTAAGGTCAGTATCATGGAAATGGAACAAGAAAAAAACAAAATTTATCAAAAAATTCATATTTAAAATTATAACTACCTGAAAACACATACAAACACACACATTGCAAGCACACAAACACAAAGTAGTTGAGAGCTCATTTTGTCAGGGGACTATTCTCCCATGTGACAATAGAGTAAGAGATAACATTGTGTGTCTTTGTTGAAGAAAACTATTAAAATAATAACTTTAAAGTGTACCTTAGAATATGTTCTTTACATATTTAGATATTAGTCATCTGTTTATTAGCTACAATATGTTTCTTGGCAGTTATCAAGTAGATGGAATCAAGTTTATTATTGTAAAAGCAAAGATGTATTAAGAAGACATGATACATCTTTGCTTTTACAATAATAAACTTGATTCCATCTACTTGATAACTTCCAAGGAACATATTGTAGCTAATAAACTACAACCACTATGGAGAACAGTGTGGAGATTTCTTTAAAAATTGGAAATAGAACTGCCATATGACCCAGCAATACCACTCCTGGGCATACACACCGAGGAAACCAGATCTGAAAGAGACATGTGCACCCCAATGTTCATCGCAGCACTGTTTATAATAGCCAGGACATGGAAGAAGCCTAGATGCCCATCAGCAGACGAATGGATAAGGAAGCTGTGGTACATATACACCATGGAATATTACTCAGCCATTAAAAAGAATTCATTTGAATCAGTTCTAATGAGATGGATGAAACTGGAGCCCATTATACAGAGTGAAGTAAGCCAGAAAGATAAAGACCATTACAGCATACTAACACATATATATGGAATTTAGAAAGATGGTAATGATAACCCTATATGCAAAACAGAAAAAGAGACACAGATGTACAGAACAGACTTTTGGACTCTGTGGGAGAAGGTGAGGGTGGGATGTTTCGAGAGAACAGCATCGAAACATGTATGTTATCTAGGGTGAAACAGATCACCAGCCCAGGTTGGATGCATGAGACAAGGGCTCAGGCCGGGTGCACTGGGAAGACCCAGAGGGATCAGGTTAGAGGGAGGTGGGAGGGGGGGATCGGGATGGGGAATACATGTAACTCCATGGCTGATTCATGTCAATGTATGACAAAACCCACTACAATATTGTAAAGTAATTAGCCTCCAACTAATAAAAATAAATGAAAAAATAAATAAATTTTTTAAAAAAGACATGAACATTGAAATAACATTTTGAATCACTGCCACAGAGATAATGCCTGGTTCATTTCCTGTATGATTCTATTCATACTTAGGTCAACTAGTGAGCACAAAACCTCCTGTAATGTGAATTTTCTTTAGCTCAAACCTAAGTGATGCATGTCTTAACGAAATCACACAAAAAGGGGATTTAATTACTAAATGATAGTGAAATTGGTTGTAAATCAAACAATGAAGCATATACTGGAGAAAACCCATACTTCAATAGCTTGAGAATGCAAAAGCATGAAAAGTACCATTACTCACATTTAGTTGACACAAAAGTAATGTCTGCCTAAATTACATCAAAATGAGAAATCACAGAAGTACTAATGGAGGGAAATGAATAGCAATTACAGAAGGCAAACTTCTAATACCCAGCCTGATATTGCTCATGGCTACAAAAATCATAATAAAATAAGGGCACTTCACTGGCAACACATGCAATAAGGACATAATGTTTACAGAGAAGAAGAGATGTGAGATGAAAAACAAGAAATGAAAAAGGAAGGAATTTGTAAAAACAGATGGAGGAAATTAATACAGCATAGTCTATATCCAAAAAATTAGGAAGGAAGGATGAGCCATGGGTGGCATACATATAGAAAGCAGAATGTTAGCAATCATTTAAAAGTAATGGGGCAAAGAGTGTGAAAAAATTTATTGATTTTTTCTCCCAAAAAATCTGAACAGTAAAACTATCAAAAGAAACAAAAAAGATAATTCAATATTATTGAAAAATTTTGTAGAGATCTGCATTTACTGTAAATTAATTAATATGCAGATACACACACACAGAATAGGAAAAGCCTTACGGAACATGAGAATATATAAGAGCACACACACACACGCTCATAAATCCACATTGGCAAATCTTGCTTTTGCTCAAGGATATTCTCCAGAAATAGAGAGGGGCATAAGTTGATATATAAAATGTATTATACTTAAATATATTTAGAAACTTAGTCCTAGAATTTACCTTTTTAAAAATTTCTTGGGAGGAGCCAAGATGGCGGAGGAGTAGGACGGAGAAACCACTTTCTCTCTTAGAAATTCATCAAAAGAATAACTGAACGCAGAGCAAACTTCACAAAACAACTTCTGATCGCTAGCTGAGGTCATCAGGCGCCCAGAAAAGCAGCCCATTGTCTTCGAAAGGAGGTAGGACAAAATATAAAAGATAAAAAGTGAGTCAAAAGAGCTAAGGACAGAGATCCGTCCCAGGAAGGGTCTTAATAGAAGACGTTTCCAGACACTGGGAAACCCTCGCACTGGAGGGCCGGGGGTAAGTGTTTGAATCTCAGAGTTTGAATCTGACTGGGAGGCATACAATAAATAAAACCCACAGATTACGAGCCTAAAAGCAACTCCCAGCAGAAAAGTACCCCAGACGCCCGCATCTGTCACCAGCAAGTGTGGGCGGAACGGAGAGGAGCGGGCGGCATTACTTGGGGCAGGGTCCGGGCCTGAGTGCCCTGAGGACAATCGGAAGGAGCTTTTGTGAGTTCCCAGCTTGAAATGTGGGAGAGCAAAAGAGAGAAAATTAACCGGCCCGAAAACACTGCCGGCCGTTCGCAGAACAAAGGGACCGAGAAAGTCCTGAGAAGAGCTCGCAGGCTGCGGACCGGCCCAGCCCCGCCGGAGGCAGGAGGCAGGAGGGAGGGGAAGGGGGCAGGCTCTGCCCCAAGGACCACATCCCCTACTGCACTGCAAACGGGCCTCCTTCCTCTAATAAAAGACCTCCCGAGATTCTGGATGGTCGACATCCGCCGGGAGGGTCGTGGCTAGACACGGTACACGCGCCCGGCCGGTGCGGGCGGGGATTGGGGTTGGGGACGCGGAGGGCAGAAGGCGCAGGCACCCAACTGGCGCGGGCGGAAACTGAGGCTGGGATCACGCAGGACAGAAGATGCGCCACACCCGGGGAGAGAGCGCCGGTCAAGCGCCTGGCTGCCTGAGCCACTCAGGCGGCATAGGGAGAAAACGCAGGCGCAGCTTTGTGTTCCGCGCTTTTGTGAATCACCCGAGGGCTGGAACCGCGCACAGCATGGGGCGCGCTCCATACAGAGCAGCCGGGAGCCTGAGCAGCCTAGACGGAGAAAATAGCGCCAGCCCCTCCCCGGAGCGCCGGCCCCTCCCCGCAGCGCGACAGAACTAGCTACCTGTATAAGAGCTCACCTCTGCCCTGTGTCAGGGCGGAATTAGGCGCTGAAGAGACGGGCAACATAAGCCAAATAAACAAAAGGAACCGCTTCAGAAGGGACCAGTGCAACAAATTAAAATCCCTGAAGAAAACACCGACTTCACCGGAAGGGCCTGTAGATATCGAGAAGTGTAAGCTGGAACGAGGAGATATCTGAAACTGAGCTGAACCCACACTGACCGCAACAGCTCCAGAGAAATTCCTAGATATATTTTTTCTTTTTTTTTAAGTAAGAAAAAAATTTTTTTTTCTTTTTTCTCTTTTATTTTCCTTTAAAATTTCCTATTACTCCCCCATTACTCCTTAACTTTCATTTTCATAGATTTTTATGATTTTTTTTAATTAGGTAAAACAATTTTTTTATCTTTCTTTTTTTTTTTCTTTTTCTTCTTCTTTTTTTTCTTTTCTTTTTTCTTCTCCTCTTCTATTTTCTATTTTTCTTTTTCTCGTATTTCTTTTAAAGTCCTCTAGTACTCCTCTTACTACTCCCTAATTTTCATTTTCAATACACTATAACCTTACAGGAAAAAAAAAAAAAAAAAAGAAGAGAAGCCCTATTTTTAAACCAAATTTCATATATATTTCTAAAATTTTGCTTTGTATGTTTTGGTTTTTGTTTTTAAAATAGTATTTTTAAGAGTCTAACCTCTACTCTAGATTTTTAATTATTGTTTTTCAGTATATGATATAAATTGTGAACATTTAAGAATCCAATATTCAGCTCCCATTTTTATTCAGGAGTGTGTTGATTATTCTCTCCCAATTTTGACTCTCTGTTTTCTACCTCAGAACACATCTATTTCCTCCTTTCCCCTTCTCTCCCCAATCCAATTCTGTGAATCTTTGTGGGTGTCTGGGCTACGGAGAACACTTTGGGATCAGACAACTTCGTAGCTCTGTCTCTCTCCTCTTGAGTCCCCCTTTTTCTCCTCCTGCTCATCTCTATCTCCCTCCTCCCTCTCCTCTTCCTCATGTAACTCTGTGAACCTCTCTGGGTGTCCCTAACGGGGGAGAAACTTTTCACCATTAACTTAGAAGTTTTATTATCAGTGCTGTATGGTTGGAGAAGTCCTGAGACTACAGGAAGAATAAAACTGAAATCCAGAGGCAGGAGACTTAAGCCCCAAACCTGAGAACACCAGAAAACTCCTGACTACATGGATCTTTAAGTAATAAGTGACCGTCCAAAAGCCTCCATACCTACACTGAAACCAACTACCACCCAAGAGCCAATAAGTTTTAGAGAAAGACGTACCACGCAAATTCTCCAGCAACGCAGGAACATAGCCCTGAGCATCAACATACAGACTGCCCAAGTTCACACCTAACACATAGACCCATCTCAAAACTCATTACTGGGTACTGCATTGCTCTCCAAAGAGAAGAAATCAAGATCCATGCACCAGAACACTGACACAAGCTTCGCTAATCAGGAAACCTTGACAAGCCAATCCTCTAACCCCACCCACTGGGTAAAACCGCACAATAAAAAGGAACTACAGACCTCCAGAATACAGAAAGCCCACTCCAGACACAGCAATCTAAACAAGATGAAAAGGCAAAGAAATACCCAACAGGTAAAGGAACATGATAAGTGCCCACCAAGTCAAACAAAAGAGGAGGAGATAGGGAATCTACCTGAAAAAGAATTTAGAATAATGATAATAAAAATGATCCAAATCTTGAAAGCAAAATGGAGTTACAGATAAATAGCCTGGAGACAAAGATTGAAAAGATGCAAGAAATGTTTAATAAAGACCTAGAAGAAATAAAAAAGAGTCAATTAAAAATGAATAATGCAATAAATGAGATCAAAAACACTCCTGAGGGAACCAAGAGTAGAATAACGGAGACAGAAGATAGGATAAGTGAGGTAGAAGATAGAATGGTGGAAATAAATGAAGCAGAGAGGAAAAAAGAAAAAAAGGATCAAAAGAAATGAGGACAACCTCAGGGACCTCTGGGACAATGTGAAATGCCCCAACATTCGAATCATAGGAGTCCCAGAAGAAGAAGACAAAAAGAAAGGCCATGGGAAAATACTCGAGGAGATAATAGCTGAAAACTTCCTTAAAATGGGAAAGGAAATAGCCACCCAAGTCCAAGAAACCCAGAGAGTCCCAAACAGGATAAACCCAAGGCGAAACACTCCAAGACACATATTGATCAAATTAACAAAGATCAAAGACAAAGAACAAATACTAAAAGCAGCAAGGGAGAAACAACAAATAACATACAAAGGGATTCCTATAAGGATTACCGCTGATCTATCAATAGAAACCCTCCAGGCCAGAAGGGAATGGCAGGACATACTTCAAGTAATGAAAGAGAATAACCTACAACCCAGATTACTGTACCCAGCAAGGATCTCATTCAGATATGAAGGAGAATTCAAAAGCTTTACAGACAAGCAAAAGCTGAGAGAATTCAGCACCACCAAACCAGCTCTTCAAAAATGTTAAAGAATCTTCTCTAGACAGGAAATGCAGAAAGGTTGTATAAACATGAACCCAAAACAACAAAGTAAATGGCAATGGGACCATACCTATCAATAATTACCTTAAATGTAAATGGGTTGAGTGCCCCAACCAAAAGACAAAGTTTGGCTGAATGGATACAGAAACAAGACCCCTATATATGCTGTCTACAAGAGACCCACCTCAAAACCAGAGACACATACAGACTAAAAGTGAAGGGCTGGAAAAAAATATTTCACGCAAATGGAGACCAAAAGAAAGTAAGGGTCGCAATACTCATATCAGATAAAATAGACTTTCAAATAAAGGATGTGAAAAGAGAAAAAGAAGGACACTACATAATGATCAAAGGATCAATCCAAGAAGAGGATATAACAATTATAAATATATATGCACCCAACATAGAAGCACGGCAATATGCACGGCAAACGCTAACGAGTATGAAAGAGGAAATTAATAGTAACACAATAATAGTGGGAGACTTTAATACCCCACTCACAACTATGGATAGATCAACTAAACAGAAAATCAATAAGGAAACACAAACCTTAAATGATACAATGGACCAGCTAGACCTAATTGATATCTATAGGACATTTCACCCCAAAACAATCAACTTCACCTTTTTCTCAATTGCACACGGAACCTTCTCCAGAATAGATCACATCCTGGGCCATAAATCTGGTCTTGGAAAATTCAAAAAAATTGAAATCATTCCAATCATCTTTTCTGACCACAGTGCAGTAAGATTAGATCTCAATTACAGGAAAAAAATTGTTAAAAATTCCAACATATGGAGGCTAAATAACACGCTTCTGAATAACCAACCAATCATAGAAGAAATCAAAAAAGAAATCAAAATATGTATAGAAATGAATGAAAATGAAAATACAACAACCCAAAACCTATGGGACACTGTAAAAGCAGTGCTAAGGGGAAGGTTCATAGCGTTACAGGCTTACATCAAGAAATGAGAAAAAAGCCAAATAAATAACCTAACTCTACACCTAAAGCAATTAGAGAAGGAAGAAATGAAGAACCCCAGGGTTAGCAGAAGGAGAGAAATCTTAAACATTAGGGCAGAAATAAATGCAGAAGAAACTAAAGAGACCATAGCAAAAATCAACAAAGCTAAAAGCTGGTTTTTTGAAAAAATAAACAAAATTGACAAACCATTAACAAGACTCATTAAGAAACAAAGAGAGAAGAACCAAATTAACAAAATAAGAAATGAAAAGGGTGAGATCACAACAGACAACACTGAAATCCAAAGGATCATAAGAGACTACTACCAGCAGCTCTATGCCAATAAAATGGACAACTTGGATGAAATGGACAAATTCTTAGAAAAGTATAACTTTCCAAAACTGATCGAGGAAGAAATAGAAGATCTTAACAGAACCATCACAAGCAAGGAAATCAAAACTCTAATCAGAAATCTTTCAGCAAACAAAAGCCCAGGACCAGATGGCTTCACAGCTGAATTCTACCAAAAATTTAGAGAAGAGCTAACACCTATCCTACTCAAACTCTTCCAGAAAATTGCAGAAGAAGGTAAACTTCCAAACTCATTCTATGAGGCCACCATCACCCTAATTCCAAAACCAGACAAAGATGCCACAAAAAAAAGAAAACTACAGGCCAATATCACTGATGAACATAGATGCAAAAATCCTTAACAAAATTCTAGCAAACAGAACCCAACAACATATTAAAAAAAATCATACACCATGACCAAGTGGGCTTTATCCCAGGAATGCAAGGATTCTTTAATATCCGCAAATCAATCAATGTAATACACCACATTAACAAATTGGAAGATAAAAACCATATGATTATCTCAATAAATGCAGAGAAAGCCTTTGACAAAATTCAACACTCATTTATGATTAAACTCTCCAGAAAGCAGGAATAGAAGGAACATACCTCAACATAATAAAAGCTATATATGACAAACCCACAGCAAGCATCACCCTCAAAGGTGAAAAATTGAAAGCATTTCCCCTGAAATCAGGAACAAGAAAAGGGTGCCCACTCTCACCACTACTATTCAACATAGTGTTGGAAGTTTTGGCCACAGCAATCAGAGCAGAAAAAGAAATAAAAGGAATCCAGATAGGAAAAGAAGAAGTGAAACTCTCGCTGTTTGCAGATTACATGATCCTCTACATAGAAAACCCTAAAGACTCTTCCAGAAAATTACTAGAGCTAATCAATGAATATAGTAAAGTTGCAGGATATAAAATTAACACACAGAAATCCCTTGCATTCCTATACACTAACAATGAAAAAACAGAAAGAGAAATTAAGGAAACAATACCATTCACCATTGCAACAAAAAGAATAAAATACTTAGGAGTATATCTACCTAAAGAAACAAAAGACCTATACACAGAAAACTATAAAATATTGATGAAAGAAATCAAAGAGGACACAAACAGATGGAGAAACATACCGTGTTCATGGATTGGAAGAATCAATATTGTCAAAATGGCTATTCTACCCAAAGCAATCTATAGATTCAATGCAATCCCTATCAAGCTCCCAACGGTATTTTTCACAGAACTAGAACAAATAATTTCACAATTTGTATGGAAATACAAAAAACCTCGAATAGCCAAAGTAATCTTGAGAAAGAAGAATGGAATTGGAGGAATCAACCTGCCTGACTTCAGACTCTACTACAAAGCCACAGTCATCAAGACAGTATGGTACTGGCACAAAGACAGAAATGTAGATCAATGGAACAGAATAGAAAGCCCAGAGATAAATCCACAAACCTATGGACACCTTATCTTTGACAAAGGAGGCAAGGATATACAATGGAAAAAAAGACAATCTCTTTAACAAGTGGTGCTGGGAAAACTGGTCAACCACTTTTAAAAGAATGAAACTAGAACACTTTCTAACAGTATACACAAAAATAAACTCGAAATGGATTAAAGATCTAAATGTAAGACCAGAAACTATAAAACTCCTAGAGGAGAACATAGGCAAAACACTCTCCGACATAAACCACAGCAAGATCTTCTATGACCCACCTCCCAGAATGTTGGAAATAAAAGCAAAAATAAACAAATGGGACCTAATGAAAGTTAAAAGCTTTTGCACAACAAAGGAAACTATAAGTAAGGTGAAAAGACAGCCCTCAGATTGGGAGAAAATAATAGCAAATGAAGCAACAGACAAAGGATCAATCTCAAAAATATACAAGCAACTCCTGAAGCTCAATTCCAGAAAAATAAATGACCCAGTCAAAAAATGGGCCAAAGAACTAAACAGACATTTCTCCAAAGAAGACATACAGATGGCTAACAAACACATGAAAAGATGCTCAACATCACTCATTATCAGAGAAATGCAAATCAAAACCACAGTGAGGTACCATTACACGCCAGTCAGGATGACTGCTATCCAAAAGTCTACAAGCAATAAATGCTGGAGAGGGTGTGGAGAAAAGGGAACCCTCTTACACTGTTGGTGGGAATGCAAACTAGTACAGCCATTATGGAAAACAGTGTGGAGATTTCTTAAAAAACTGGAAATCGAACTTCCATATGACCCAGCAATACCACTTCTGGGCATACACACTGAGGAATCCAGATCTGAAAGGGACACGTGCACCCCAATGTTCATCGCAGCACTGTTTATAATAGCCAGGACATGGAAGCAACCTAGATGCCCATCAGCAGATGAATGGATAAGGAAGCTGTGGTACATATACACCATGGAATATTACTCAGCCGTTAAAAAGAATTCATTTGAATCAGTTCTAATGAGATGGATGAAACTGGAGCCCATTATACAGAGTGAAGTAAGCCAGAAAGATAAAGAACATTACAGTATACTAACACATATATATGGAATTTAGAAAGATGGTAACGATGGCCCTTATGCAGGGCAGAAGAAGAGATGCAGAAGTACAGAACAGACTTTTGAACTCTGTGGGAGAAGGTGAGGGTGGGATGTTTCGAAAGAACAGCATGTATATTATCTGTGGTGAAACAGACCACCAGCCCACGTGGGATGCATGAGTCAAGTGCTCGGGCCTGGTGGGCTGGGAAGACCCAGAGGAATCGGGTGGAGAGGGAGGTGGGATGGGGGACCGGGATGGGGAATACGTGTAACTCTATGGCTGATTCATATCAATGTATGACAAAACCCACGGAAAAATAAAAATTAAAAAAAAAATGGAAAAAAAATCTTTCTTAATATGTCATTAGCTCAGCTGTATTTTTCAGTTTGTAAGACAAATTAGGCTATTTGAGTGCTACAATGCATCTTAAAGAAAGTAGGAAAAATCACGAGACCATTCAGGTATGACTTAATTCAAGTCCCTTATGACTAAAGAGTGGCAGTGACAAATAGAGTCAAGGTTTTAAATCTGTTAGCAAACTTGAAGAACTATGGATGAAGGTTCATGACATTGTACAGGAGGTTGTGGCCAAAACCATCTCCAAGAAAAACAAATGCAAAAAGGCAAAACGGTTGTCTGAGGAGGCTTTACAAATAGTTGAGAAGAGAAGTGAAAGGCAAAGGACAAAGGGAAAGATATACTCACTTGAATGCAGGATTCCAAAGAATAGAACAGAGAAGTAAGGAACCCTTCTTAAGTGAACAAGATAAAGATATAGAGGAAAACGATAGAACGGGAAAGACTAGAGATCTCTTGAGGAAAATTTGAGATACAAACGAACATTTCATGCAAAGATGGGCACAAAAAAGGCCAGAAGCAGTAAGGACTTAACAGAAGCAGAAGAGGTTAAGAAGAGGTGGCAAGAATACACAAAAGAGCTATACAAAAAAGATCTTAATGACCCGGATAACCATGATGGTGTGGTCACTCAACTAGAGCCACACATCTTGCAGTATGAAGTCAAGTGGGCCTTAGGAAGCATTACTATGAACAAAGCTAGTAGAGGTGATGGAATTCCAGCTGAGCTATTTCAAATCTAAAAAGATGCTGCTAAAGTGCTCTACTCATTATGCTAGCAAATATGGAAAACTCAGCAGTGGTCACAGGGCAGGAAAATCAATTTTCATTCCAATCCCACAGAAAGGTAATGCTAAAGAATGTTCAAGCTTACTGCACAATTGTGCACATTTCACATGCAGGTAAAGTAATGTTCAAAAATCCCTCAAGCTAGGCTTCAACAGTTTGTGAACTGAGAAATTCCAGATGTACAAGCTGGATTTAGAAAAGGTGGAGGAACCAGAGATCAAATTGTCAACATTCAGTGGATCATAGAATAAGCAAGAGAATAGTAGAAAAACATTTACTTCTGCTTCACGGACTAGGCTAAAGCCTTTGACTGTGTGGATCACAAAAAAGCATGGAAAATCCTTAAGAGATGTGAATAACAGACACTCTTAACCTGCCTCCTGAGAAACTTGTATGCAGTTCAAGAAGCAGCAGTTAGAACTGTACATGGAACAAAGGACTGGTTCAAAACTGGGAAAGGAGTACATCAAAGCTGTATATTGTCACCCTGCTTATTTAACTTCTACTCAGATTACATCATTGAAATGCTCTTCTGGATGAATCACAAGCTGGACTGAAGATTGCAGGGAGAAATGTCAACAACTGGAGAGGCAGATGATACCACCCTAGTGGCAGACGGTAAGGAGGGACTAAAGAGCTTCTTGATGAAGGTCAAAGAGGTGAGTGAAAAGCTGGCTTAAAACTCAACATTCAAAAAGGGAAGATCATAGTATCTGGTCTCATTACTTCATGGCAAATAGAAGGGGAAACAATGGAAACAGTGAGAGACTTTATTTTCTAGGGTTCTAAAATCACTGTGGATGGTGACGACTCTTGAGAGTCCTTGGGCAGCAAGGAGATAAAACCTGTCAATGCTAAAGGAAAAAGTCAGTCCTGAATATTCATTGGAAGGACTCATGTTTAAGCTGAAGCTCCAGTACTTTGGCTTCCTGATACAAAGAGCCGACTCATTAGAAAAGACCCTGATGCTAGGAAAGATTGAGGACAAGAAGAGAAACGGGCAACAGAGGATGAGACAGTTGGATGGCATCACTGACTCAAGGGACATGAGTTTGAGCAAGTTCAGGGAGATAGTGAAGGACAGGGAAGCCTGGCATACTGCAGTCCATCGGGTCACAAAGAGTCAGACATGACTGAGTGACTGAACAATAACAAATGCATCTCTGGGCTTCCCAAGTGGCTCAGGTGATATAGATCTGCCTACAGTGCAGGATGAAAAAGTGAAAGTGAAAGTTGCTCAGTCATGCCCAACTCTTTGTGACCCCATGGACTATAACCTGCCAGGCTCCTCTGTCCATGGAAATCTCCAGGCCAGAATACTGGAGTGGGTAGACTATCCATTCTCCAGTGTATCTTCCTGACCCAGAAATTGAACCAGGGTCTCCTGCATGCAGGTGGATTCTTTACCAGCTGAGTTACCATGGAAGCAATAACAGGATACTTGGGTTCAATCCAGCATCAGGAAGATCTCCTGGAGGAGGGCACGCCAACTCACTCCAGTATTCTGGCCTGGAGGATTCCATGGAGAGTGAAGCCTGGCTGGCTACTGTTCATAGTGCGATAAAGAGTCATAAACAACTAATGCAACTTGGCACATACGCACACATTTCAACCAATGCCTAGATGAAATTATCTGAATTAAATATCATGAAAGGAAGGGAAACAAAATACTCGGTTCCAGTGAAACAAGTTCTAAATTACATGACAAGAACCTGTGTTAGACAAACATATTACAAGAGCCACACTGAAAATGACAGTATTTCAGATTGTGTTATCACTACCTTTAACTTTACAGGAAGAAAACGTCTACAGAGATTGCAGCTCTATGATGAATCATAAAAGTATCAAAGGGGAAAATTGAATAACAAGAGAAAATGTCAAACATCCCTTCAAAAGACAAAAAAAGAGACAAAAATCATACAAGAATGTTTATATAGTATCTTTGAAAATGATGGTAACTGAATATTAATGACAAAAATACCATATCAGATGGATCCATGACTAGGTACACAGGGAAACACATCAATAGGATTTGCCACTTTCCCCCCATATTTATTCACAAAGTTAAAGGAACAAATAAATAATTCACTCAAAATGAGGATAAAAGGTCAGGAAGGAAAGAGGACAAAATCTTCTGTGAGCTGCCTGTGAGGTTCTAACAGACACATATTTCTGAGCACCAAAACTGTGAGATTCCAAGACTATATCATTAACGATAAAATAATGTATACCTCTATATATGCCTAGGTTTAAAAGAGAATATTATAGAAAATGACACCAGGCAAAAGAAACAAGACACTAGAAGGACAGAGTAAAGGCATCCATCAGTCAACAATTCTAGCTATAATGGCAGTCAGATAAAACCTGCTAAATAAACAAATTTGACATATAATTGAATTGAATTATTTTAGAAATGAGTTGGACATGTGAAAGTTAAAGTGGTTTAGTTATGTCCAACTCTGTGATCCAGGCCAGACTCTTTGTGAACTCCCCTTGTGAATTCTTTGTGAAGACTCTTTGTGAATTCTCCAGGTCAGAACACTGGAATGGGTAGCCTTTCCCCTCCCCAGGGGATCTTCTCAACCCAGGGATCGAATCCAGGTCTCCCACATTGCAGCAGATTCTTTACCAACTGAGCCACAAGGGAAGCCCAAGACTACTGGAGTGGGTAGCCTATCCCTTCTCCAGCAGATCTTCCCAACCCAGGAATTGCACCAGTGTCTGCTGCATCGCCAGCAGATTCTTTACCAACTGAGTTATGAGGGAAGCCCAAGAGAGAGATAAACAACTGAAAATTTCCTGGAATATATATTTCTTCTAAAAACACTAAACAAAGTTTGGGTTTCCAAGATAATCATTGTGGCTTTCAAAATGCAAGGCAAAAATTCAAATAAAAAGGAAAAAAATTACCATTGTTGAAAGAAAAAATTTCCATTAATAACTTTGGAAAAGTTTTTATGCCGGGAATGCTAGGGCAATGGAAGAATGTGTGTCAAGTTTATGGACCAAGAAGAGAAGCAGAATTTACACAGGCTTTGGAGGGACAATGAATAGACAAACTTCACTCAGGCTGTTAGGTATCTTCTCTCAACTGTGCAGATCTGGGGAAATCTTATTGACCTAAATGTGTACCCTTAAAAATAGAATATGACGAAGTTCTTGACTAAGGATGTGCCCAGAAGATAAATAGGATGGAACCCTGTGCTTTAAATTTAACATTCTCTGTCTCTTCAAGTTTTCAGTGAGCTTATATCAAGTCCTCAGAAACAGACTGAAGAAAACAGAAAATGCTGATATGTGTAGGAAAGAAATGATGTGGAAAGCGAAAAGTGGGAATTGAAATGGCTTTTAGGAGGAGAAACTAATGGGAGAGAACATCCTCTGAATAAGTCTATAACAAATTTGAAGATATAAGACAGACATCCAGGGGAAGGGCAGGACAGGGAACCCTATGGATTAAGATATTGTGAATGGTTAAGTGTGAAGAAATTAGTTATGTAAAAGTCATTTGTGAATAATAAGTTGTTACTTACCAATCCTCTCCTCAGGTACTTTAGAGAAATAAAATGGAAAATTTAGGGTCAATCACAGAAATGGAAGATCGAGAAACAAAATTTATAGCAAATATTGAACACATATTTAAAATTATAGCTCTCAGAAAGCATACATAGCAACACATAAGCACACAGAAAACACACACACTGTGGACTGCATATGACAGCTCATTTTTAAAATATAGTATTCTCCAGAAATAGAACAGGGGTAAAAATAAAAGTATTGTCTTAATTGGAGAAAATTATTAAAATACTAGTTTAGAAGTTGACCTTTCAAACTGTACTTTATACATGTTGACAGAACTAATGTATAATCATTCAGTTTATTAGCTCTATAAATTTATTTGGCTGTTACTTAATAAATAGGGTTAAAACAATTATTGTAATATCTAAAATGTTAAGACCCATGAGCATTGTTTAACATCTTGAACCAGTGTTGTCAAAGAAATATTGGGTTTACAGCCTGGGTGATTCTATTCACATGTTTGTCAATAAATGAATATTTAAACTACTGTAATGCAAATTTCTATTTTAGCTAAAGCCTAAGCAAGGCAGCAGAGAAGGCAGTGGCAACCCACTCCAGTCCTCTGGCCTGGAAAATCCCATGGACAGAGGAGCCTGGTAGGCTACAGTCCATGGGGTCGCACACGACTGAGAGACATCACTTTCACATTTCACTTTCATGCTTTGGAGAAGGAAATGGCACCCCACTCCAGTTTCTTGACTGGAGGATCCCAGGGACGGCGGAGCCTGGTGGTCTGCTGTCTATGGGGTTGCACAGAGTCTGACACGACTGAAGCGACTGAGCAGCAGCAGCAGCACCAAGTAAGGCACGTCTTTCAAGTATAAAAAAATACATGAGGAAAAAGTATCCAAATACTACGTGATGGTGAAAGGATTTGTATATCAAAAGACTGAGCATATGTTGGAGAAAACTCACACTTCAGAAGCTTAGAACTGGTAAATCTTTGAAATATACCAGTACTAACATTTAGTTGACACAAAAGAAATGGCCACCTAGATTGTATCACAATGAGAAAATCACAGAAGTACTAATGGGGAAAATGGAATGCCAAATGCAGAAGACAAGCAAAAGTTGGGGAGACTAAATAAAAAGACATATCATGTAAGTTATTTGTTTGATGGTGTTCGGGAACATGGAAATTGATTGTTGAAGAAAAAGGTATAAAAACACAGATGAAACCACGTGTAGGTTCACAGTGAACAACATTTGGAGTCGTGTGTTTCCCTTCTTCACACTATTGATCATCAGAAGAAAAGAAATCCAATTCATTCAAATAAGAGGACAATGTCAGGAAGGGACCAGGTCAGAAATTGGAAAAAATTGCTTCGTTTGCTCTTGGGTTCAAAAGGACCACCATTTATTAGAAGTAAAACCAAAAGTTTCAAAGTCCACTATACTAAAGAGAAGTAACCATGTTCATTCCACATATTCCACTGTGCAAGATTGGAAATGGCCCCATTAAGGAAGTTAAATTGTGAGTTCTCTTAAATAGTATCAGATCCCTGGGTTTATGTGGGCACTTCTGCCTTTCTCAGAATAGAAAATTAGTGTGAACTGATAGAAAAGCAATATATTTAAAAGGTGATGAGGGAATATAAGTGGACTTTTGTACACATGGGCTAATGGATCAGTAACTAGTTTTAGCCTTCTACTCTACTGCTAAGTTCTATTTCCTCTGAAACAAAGATGGAAATGAAAAACATCAAGAGAATAAAGGAGATAAACATTTAGTGTTTGAATTAGTGTTTTCTGAATAAATCTTTTAAATTTGTATTTTGCACCAATAGAAATTTTGAGTTAAAAGAGGCTGCACAATACTATGGGGCTTCCTCATTAGATAAAGCATTTGTATACCTTGAAACAACTGGATAATAAGATCAAGGGAGATGCGAGAGTAGGTTTAGAGCTCACATGTAATAAAGGAATGTCACTGAATTAACAGTTTTTGAAAGAGCAAAAGGCAGAGTAATTTGCTCAACAAATTTGGAGTTTTCTGTTCATTTCACTTTTGGGTCAGTATCAATCACATGGTTATTGTCACTTGAACTTGAAAAGTCACAGTGATTTGACATTAGTGGTCATTTATGTGAAAACCTCTATTTCATGGGAATGATGTGGTGATCAGCCTGATATCCCTCATCCCTACAAAAATTAGGATCAATCAAGACAACTCTCAGAAGACATAACAAGGAAAACACTGAAGTATATAGACAAGAATAGGTATATCATGAAAAGCAAGGAATAGGAAGAGTTGGAACTAGGGGAAAAGAGATGGAAGAAGTTGATATGAAAGTAGTCCATATACAGTCAATGGAGAGGGTATAGGGGAAGAATGAGAGAATACGTGCCAAAGAGATAGAAAGGGAGGGGATGATAGTAGCTATTTAAATGGCTATGGGGAAAATGTCAGAAATACTTACCAACTTTATTTCCTAAAATATCCAAAAAATAAAATTAAGAGTTCCATGTAAATATTGAAAGGCACAAACAGAAGACAATTCTATGCTATTCTAAAATTTGCATTTACAATTCAGTTTATTAGTGTTTAGAAACACTACACACACACACAAAGCACAGATATAGAACATGCATATACACGGAAGAGCTCACAGGAATATCAACACCCAGAACCTCATACATCTACAATAAGAAACCCTCCTTGTGCTTAATATATTCTCCAGAAATTCAGAGAGGGCAAAAATTAAGTCAATTTATTATATTGAGATCGAATTTTAGGAACGTTAGTCCTAGAAGCTACCTTTTTAAAAAGTTTTTAATCACTTTTGACATTAGTTAGGCATTCATTGTTCACTTTATACGATATGATAAGGTATTTGGAAGCTAGCATATATGTGAGGAATCAAGGTAGCTTTGTTAAATAAAGTAGGTACAAATATTGAATTACAGGATCAGACACATTCTAGAGATTACTCTTCATTATGAACTATGTGCCTCTAATCACATATATGTAAACCAATGAATATATCACCTTGATTTGGGACGTTTCTGTTTTGATCCACACCTAAATGAAGCACATGCGGTTTACATCCAGTGCCTGTAAGAAAAATACAATATTCAATGTCAGTGAAGCAAGAATTACCACTTTTGCAAGAAACTATTCCAAGAATAACTTTTGAAATATTTCTATATCTGGGAAGCCTAGGGTAATATATTTGGGCACAGTGGAAGAATGAGTGTCAACCTCATGGATCAAGAAATAAAGCAGAATGCTTTCATGCTTTGAAGGACAATGAGAGGCAACTTCACTGAGCACATTAGGCATCTTCTCTATCTCTGCAGGTTTGAGGAAGTCTCGTTGCAATAATTATGGGCCCTACATACGGCATTTTGCAGAGTTCCTAACGATGGATGTGTCCTTGGAGATAAACAGAATGGAACTCAGTGCCTTTAACATAACATCCTTCATCACATACACTTTATAGTGAGCCTGTTACATGTCTGGACAACAGGAACAAGCTAAAGTTTACAGGAAAGAAGGATACAGATTGGAAAACAGAATACATTTTAGATAGGGGACCTGAAGAGAGAGATTCTGTATGGGGAAGCCTATAATTCAATGGGAGACACAAAGACAAGCATCCAGGACAAGCTCAATACAATGGAAAGCATCTGGATTAAGAGACAGGGCCTCAAGAAATCAGTCATGGTGAAGAGGTTTTTGAGAAGTTTCAGAATATTTACCCTTTTGATACTGAACTTCTAAATAAAGATAAAGTGAAATTTTAAGGTCAGTATCACGGGAATGGAACACTAACATACACTGTATTACAAAATTCATTTTTAAATTCATTTTGATCTGAATGAAAAAAAAAAAAAAAAACACACAAACACAATGTGGATGAAGAGCCATTTTGGCAAGGGACTATTCTTCCAGAGGATTATAGTGTTTAGCAGGATAAGTAGTGTTTAATCGGGTAAAAGCATTGAAATGATACTTCTGAAATTTACCTTTGAAACATGTTCAGTCCTAACATAAAATTAGACACTACTGTACATATGGTTATTGGAGTATGAACCACTTCTGGCCTTCCAAAACTGTAAAGAGATAGTTTGGAAAGTTCTATTTCCCCTGAAAGACAACATCAAGTGGATACCTGAGGCAAAACTTTAGGCTTTGACTTAATGTTTTATGAAAAACTCTTTTAAATTTCCAAGGAAAGTTACTTCTCAATTCATTAACATAACATTCCATTATTGAGTGACATGGTATTAAGTGACCTTTTGTTAACAGGTGACATTATCGTAAACACATTGAGAAAATGTGCACTTTGTAGACCTAATAATTGAGAAACTATATAAAATAAGATCATACAATATTTGGTGGAACACATCTATAGCAAGAACAATTAGGTCGTGTGGTCTGAATGTGAGGTTAGGCTTAGAGCTCACATTGGCCAAGGAATGACATCTGAAACTCTAGTCTTTCAAAGAGTAGAAGGTAGACAAAATTTGCTCAGCAAATGTGGAGTTATCTGCTCACTTAAGTTTTGGCTTAGAGTCAGTCACATAGCTATTATCTCTTGAATTTGAAATGACACAGAGATTCTACATCTGTGGTCACTTGCAGGAACATTTATTTAGAAATGAAAGAATGTAGTGATCAGCCTGATATCATTTATCCCCACAAATATAACCAAAGCTAGTCAATTCTCTGGAGACAGAAAAGGAAGAAAAGAAAAAAAGAAAAAAAAAAAAAGACCTAATGTTTAGAGAGAAGAAAAGATATGTAAAAAAAAAAAAAGTAAAGAAAAACAAAAGCAAGTAATGAGAGGATGGAATTAGGGAAAAGAGATAAAAGGAATTAATATGGGGGTAGTCCATATCCAAAAGGTTGAAGATAAGAGAAGGGAAAGATGAGAATGGTGGTTGATACACAGTAAGAAAGGCAGGGAATTATGAGCAATCATTTAAAGGGTGTTGGGGTAAATGATGTTAGAAACACTTACCAAATACTTTTCCATGATCATCTGAAAAATGAAATGATGAGTCCAGGTAAATATGAAAAGAAACAAAGATAAATTAATCTTCTTGAATATTTTGAAATTATAAATATATTTTTCATTATTCATGCTCAAAACAGGAAAACACATATGGAATATGCATACACTCAGGAGCATAGCATATATTCACACACATGTACACACAAATACACACATATACAAAGAAGCTCACATATTCTCAGTGACCAAACCCTCTCTTTTGATCAACAATATATTCCAGAAATAGAGAGTGGCATAATCTGAATCATTTAAGAACACTGACAGATAATTCCAGGAATGTTGTTTTTGGAATTTACATTTGTAAAAAGCTTATAATCACTTGTTTTTTTATAATCACTTTTGACCTTAGTTAGATTTTCACTTTCAGTTTGTAAGATATAAGTTATTTGGATGTTAGCAGACATGTCGAGAGATCACAGTAGCTTTGGTCAATAAACTAGATACAAAAATTTAATGGCAGGATTGGAAACAAATTCTTCTAGAATTTACTGGGTATCTCTATTTACATTTATGTCACCCATGAACATACCTACTTGTCTTATGTGGATTCTGTTCTGACCCTCTCCTAAATGATACACATTTGATTTAAATTCAGTGATGTAAGAAACAAAAAATAATCAATACCAGTGAAGCGAGTTATAAATTACAGGATATGAAAGTGACTTAGACTAATGCGTTACACAACAGCCACACTGAAAATGACAATAATTCCCAGATATGTGATTACTAGCATTAAATGGACAGGAAGTAAATGTTTGCAGATTTTGCAACAACAAGACAAATCACAGAAGGATAAATGGGGAAAACTGAAAAAAATAATCCATAAGCAAACATCCATTATAAAGACAGAAAGGTGAGACAAAATCATACAAGAAAGTGTGCATATTGACTTTGAAGAAGATGCAGATTGAGCATTGATGACAAGGTACAGTAACGGATGAAACCATGTCTAGATCCACAGGGAAATACACTAATGAAATTTGCCTTTTTTCACCCAACATTTACTAACAAACTCAAAGGAACTAATAAACAATTCACAAAATGAAGTAACATGACAGGAAAGGCAGAGGACAAAATTTTCAGACACAGTCTTGGTTTTCTTTATGTTCTTAACTGACACACACTTCTGAGCATTGAACCATGAGTTTCAAAGGACATCTCACCAATTCGGGGATAATGTCATTGTACTTTTATAAATGCCTGGTTCCCAAATGAATAAGAATGAAAATGACACCATAAATTGGAGGGGGGGGATGTCAACACTCTGTCTGAGATAAATGTCATTATATTCATTGATCTTGCATTGGGACAACCTCCTTTTCCAAAATTCAATGAAAACAGACAGAAACTGAACTATAGGAGAGGTATTTGAAAAGGATATTGAAGACCAAGAAAAGGATATTGAAGAACAGAGTAAAGACACCCATCTGTCCACAATTCACTTGTAGAAGAAGTTAAGTCAAGTTTCATTGTTATTTAATCGCTAATTTGTGATTAGACTTGTTTGTGACCCAATGGGCTGTAGTGCACCAGGTTCCTCTGTACATGGGATTTCCCAGGCAAGAATATTGGAATGGGTTGCCATTTCCTTCTCCAGGGGATCTTCCCGACACAGCGATTGGACCTGCATCTCCTGCATTGGCTGGCAAACTCTTTACCACTGAGCCAGCAGGTAAGCCTCCATGTAAGACTACAACATACATAATTTTGATACAGATATGAATTAAATTGTCTTTGAAATAAGAAAGTCACTGAAAACTGTCATTAAAAGATGTTAATATTTTAAGGATTATATCATGCTGCAGGAAAAAAAATATTTGGCAACTTACTAGGGCAATAGTTTCTTAGACTCTCATGTTTGAGAACCAAGAGAAGAATGTAAACAACTGGATATTTCCTGGGATGTATATTTCTTCTCAAAACACTAAACAAAATTCAGGTTACTAAGACCATTATTGTGTCATTCAAAATGTAAAACATAAAAACAAATAGAAAGGAAAAGATTACTACTATTTGAAGAAAAAATTGCAAGAATAACATTGGAAATATTATTATACCTGGAAATGCATTCAGGCACAGTGGAAGAAAAGTGTTGTTTTGGATAAAGAAATGAAAGCAGAATTTATACAGGCCTTGAAGGGACAATGAACAGGCAAACTTCATCAGCCTGTTAGCAATCTTCTCTGGTCTCTACAGGTTTCAGGAAATTTCATTGACTTACGTGTGGGTCCGAGATATTGGAACTGAGATGTGTCCTGGCAGATAAACAGGATGGGATCCAGTTCCTTTCAACCTGATATTCTTTATCTCATTAACTTTTCAGTAAGCCTATAATAAGTTGCTGAAAATAGATGAAATTTAAATAGGAAGGAAATGATACAGAATAGAAAAGGAATTGAAATCAATTTTAGAAGGGGAAATTAATGAAGTGAACTCTCTATGGGGAAATTTATAAGTAACAATTGGAGAGGTAAAGGTAGACATTCAGAAACAGGACAATGTAAAGAAAGCATGTGGATTATGACAGTGGGAATGTCAAGCCTCAAGAAATCACTCATGTAAATGAAGTTTGTGAGAAACAAGTTTTAGGGTACTTACCAATTTTCCTCTGGGGTCCTTTAGAAAGATAAAATGGGAAATTACGGGCAATATCATGGAAATGCTACATCAAGAAACAAAATTTACTGTAAAATTCATATTTAAATTTTAAGTATCCAAATGCAGATACACACACACACACACACACACACACACACACACACAGTGGCTGAGAGCTCACTTGGTTAAGAGACTATTCTCCAAAGGGAAATAAAGATAAAAAATAAAAGTATTGTACTAATTGTGAAAAAATTTAAAATAATAATTCTAAAGTTTTCAGTTAAGGAAATGTTCTTTATCTATATTGAATGTAATACTCTTGTTATTATTTGGCTTATTAGCTCTAATAAACACCTGTGTTTTTACTACATAGATGCAGTCAACTTCATTACTGCTATACCTAAGAGAGATTGCAACAACAGGACAAATCACAGAATGTGGGAAATTGAGTAACAAATGAATGTCACACAACCATTGAAAAGACAAAAAGATAAGACAAATTATAGAAGAAAATTAGTATCATGACTTTGAGGAAGATAATGATTGAGCATTGAAGACAAACATTCAATGACAGATGAAACTACGATTCAATACCCAGGTCGTAGTACATTACGTACCCAATACATTAGCATGATCTTCCCTTTTTTTTTGCCTAACAGTTATCGACAATCAAAAGACAAATATAAAATTCACCACAAAAGAAGTAACATGTCAGGAACGGAGGAGGACAAAATTTTCAAACACTGCTATCGTTTTCTGTAGGGCCTAACCAATATACATTTCTGAAAATCAGAATCATGAGATTCAAAGGCCATTTCACCACTTAGAGGGAAATGCAATCTTTCTTGGTGGTTCAGATGGTAAAGAATCTGCGTGCCATGCAAGAGACCTGTGTTCCATCCCTGGGTCGGTAAGATCCCCTGGAGAAGGGAACGACTATCCACTCCAGTATTCTTGCCTGGAAAATTCCAGGGACAGAGGAGTCTGGTGGGCTATGGTCCACGGGGTCACAAGGACATGATGAGTGACTAACACTTGCACTTTTCACTTTTTTCATGTTGCACTTCCATATATGCCCGGGTTCCAAAAAGAATAAGATTGAAAATGACACCATGCAAACAGGTAGCATAGCTTGCCTTCACTGATAAGAGTCACATCAGTAACTGGTCTTGCCTTACCCCATTGTCCCTTTTAAGAACATGCAGACAACAAGGAAAACTCATTTGCAAGAGGGGTACTTGAAAAGACATGAGGAGGGACCTAGTCCCTCTCTCCACAAATCTACCTGTAAGAGTAGTCATTTAACTCCTGTCAAATACGTTTATTTGATAATACAGAGTTGAATTTTCTTTGAAATAAAAATTGTCACTGAAAACTGTCATTAAAGGATACCAAAATTATTAAAATTTTATCCCCTTCTAAAAGAAACAAAATTCTCAGTGACTCCCCAGGACAATGGTTTCATTATCTTTTACGTCAAAAATGGAAACTTGAAAGAGAATACAAACAAGTGAACATTTCCTGAGATGCAAATATAATATTGGAAATCTTAAATTCAAGAGTGTTTGGATAAGATACTCAAGCTCAGTGGAAGAATGTGCCTCAAGTTTATAGATGAAGGAAGAATATCAGAGTATACACAGGCTTTGATGGGACAGAGCAAACTGCACTCTGTAGGCAGTTTCTCTCAACTCTGCAGGTCTGGGAAAGTCTCATTGGCTTAAATGTGGATCAGTGGTATTGGACTGTGATAGACGTACTAACAAGGGAGGTTTCCTGGGAGACACACAAAGTGAACTCCCAACCCAATGCTCTTTATCTCATCAACTTGTCAGTGAGCCTTATAACAAAGCACTAAAAAAAAAAAAGAAAAGAAAAAAGAAAGAAAGAAAAGAAAAGAAAAAAGAAAGACAGAGTCAATAGGAAATAAATGATACATAATAGAAAAAAATAAATTGAAATGAATTCTAGGTTGAGAAAATACATGGAGAGAACTTTCTATGGGGATATCTATAAATAAAATCTGCAACTGCAAAGGTACACATCCAGGAGAAGGACAAGACAAGGAAAAGCATTAAGTCTGGAAAGATAAGGCGGCAAGCAATTCAGTCATGTAATAGGGATTTGTGAATAACAAGTTTTTAAAATACTTACTGTTTGTTTTCTGAGGTTCTTCAAAAAGATAAAATGAAAAGTTTAAGGTCAATATCATGAAAATGGAAAACCAAGAAACAAAATTTATTATAAAATTTATATATAAATTTATAACTATCTGAATGCAGATACAGAGACACACACCACACACATAGGGGATGACATCTCACATTGTCAATAGAGGAATAGGAGTAAAAAAAAAAAATCATCTTAAGAAAAAACTATTAAAAGAATAGTTTTGAAGTTTATATTTGAAAAATATTCTTGGGCATCCCTAGTGCCTCCGTGGTAAAGAATCTGCCTGCCAATGCAGAAGACATGGCTTTAATTCCTGGCTCAGGAAGATCTCATGTAACATAGAGCAGCTAAGTGCATGTGTCACCACTATTGAGCCTGTGCTCTCGAATTCGGGAACCACAACTACTGAAACCTGTGCACTCTAGACCTTGTGATCTGCCCGCAACAGAGAGACGTCATTGCAATGAAAAGCCCACACACCACAACTGGAGAGTAGCCTCTGCTCTCTACAATTAGAGAAAAACCTGCACAACGATGAAGATCCAGCACAGCCAAAATCTAACTAGATAAAATTATACATATACATATATATATATATATATATTATTTAGCTTTTTTGCTATTTTGTCATGACAAGTGGTTTATTATTAGGAGAATTAGCTTTATTTATTATTATTAATTATTTATCATTAGGGTTATTAGCTCTTGTAAATTCTTTGGGTTTTTACATGATAGATGGTGTCCACTTAATTATCATAATACCTAAGATGCCTTTGAAGACACAAACATTTACTTAACATCGTTGGCAGTGTTGCAAAGGAAATGCAGGGGTTGTTTCCTGGATAATTCTATTCACAATTTTATAAACTGATGAATACATAATCTTTTGTAATAGGAATTTTGATTTTAAATAATACCTAAGTGAAGTACTTGTTAATGGAATCACATGAAAGAAGAGATTTAAGTACTAAATGACTGTGAAAGTGATTGTAAAGAAAATGACTAAGCATATATTGAAGAAAATTCATACTTCAGAATCCTGAATATGCAGAATTTTGAAATGTATAACTAGTAAAATTTAGTTGACCCAAAAGAAAAGTCTGCCTAGATTGTATCAAGAAAAGAAATCACAGAAGTAGTAATGGGGGAAATTGAATAGTAAAGGCAGAAGGCAGGCTTCATTTGGAAAGACAATAACAAGACAAACCATATGCACATGCATGATGTAAGCCACATGCATGATGGTGTTAAGGAAGATGATAATTGAGTGCTGAAGATAAAGTTATGAGAAACACATGAGAGTATGCTTAGGTTCACAGTGATATATGCTGTGAGACATGCCTTTTTCCATCTTCAAATTATTAATGGAATATAATAAAGGATATAATAAATAAATAAATGAAACAATGTATAATATACATTTAAAATAGGAAGAAAATGGTAGAAAGGGAGAGAGGAGGTCAAATGTTATTTTAATGTTTCCTTGGTTTTCTCTTAGATTCAAACTGACAGATATTTATGAGAATCCAAACCATCTGTCTCACTAATGAGAAGTCATGTAATTTAAAGTTTGTATACTCATTTCCCAAATGGATATATGACGGGAAACAGCCCCATAAGAGGCAGATTAGGAATTCCTCCAGGTTAAGCAACATCAAGCTTTGGTATTGTGTTCGTCCTTCTAACTATATAAAAAATAATAATAATACCATTAGTAGACATACTGGAGATATAGTTTAAAAGTGAGGAGGAAACGAGCAATAAAGGGACCTTTCTCTACACATGGGTTAATAGAGAATTAGGTACTTTTAGCTGCCGATGAAATATAAAGAGGTATCTTGTTAAGTTCAATTTCACTGAAACAACAAGGTAAACGAAAAGTATCAAGAGGATACAAGTGGTAAAAGCTTAGTATATGAATTCATGATTTCTGAAAAACTCTTTTAAAAGTTTCCAGGGAAAAATCACCATAGTTCACATAGTTTTCACTAACACAACATTTCATTAATGAGAAATATGTTACGAAATGAGTCTTCTTTAACTGGGAAATTCCTAAACAAGTTAAGAAAAAATGCAGTTTCGAAAAACTAGTAATTTTGAAAGAAAGCACAAAATTAGGTAAAACATTGATTAACCTCAGAACAAGTGGTTAATAAAATCAAGTTTTACTGGAGAGTTAACTTAGAGCTCACACTTGACCAATGAATGACATCAGAATTTATAGTCCTTGGAGGACCAGAAGGTGGAGAAGCTTTCCTTAGCAAATTTGGAGTTTTCTTTTCACTTAAGTTTTAGGTCAGTATCAATTGTATGGATATTGATACTGACCTAAAACTTAAACTTGAAAGGTCATAGAGATTCTGCATCAGTGGTTGTTTGCATGAAAACATACACAGGATGAAAGTGATGTGGTGATCAGCCTAACATAACTCAATTTAATGCCATTTATGATGAAGAGCTATTTCTGCTCTGGAGGGCTGGGGTCTGAGTAGCTGATGTCAGTCACAAGGGGGCTCAGAGCTACCTACATGACTCCCAGGAAAACCCTGCACTAAGGCTCAGGTGGACTTCCTACATTGGCAATTTTTCATGTATACTTGTCACATGTTCAGAGCAAACTCACATCATCTTCATGTCACTTCCCTGGGAAAGACTTGTGGAAACTTAAGACTGGCATTTTGCGAAATTTGCCCCATGTACCGTATCCCTTTGCTGATTCTAACCTGTATCCTTTCACTGCAATAAAGAGTAACCTTGAGTGAAACCAAAAAAAAAGTAAATAAATCAAATCAAATCTCTGGAGACATATGAATTTTTTCAAAGCCAATGTTTACAGAAATAAAGGGTCTCCAAAGAAACCAAGGAATGGGAAGAGATGGAATTACGTAAAAAAGAAAAGATTACAATAGTTGTAGTCTATATAAAATATTGGTAAGTGAAGGGAGAAAAATGAGCCAATGAATGAAATACAAATAGAAAGGCAGACAATGTTACAATTATTTATAAGTTTATGAGGTAGAGAGTGTCAGAAAAACTTACCATATATTTTTCGAAGATCCCCTGGGGGAAAAAAAATGAGAAGATCTATGTAATTATTTAAAAAAACAATTCACTTTATTTAAAATATTGCTTGTAAAATTAAAGGTAGTCTAATACATACAAATACAAGAACAGTAAGACATGTATGGAACATAAATATACACAGGAGCATACAGACATACACACATTTCGCACATTCAGAAGACCAAACCCTCACTGTGCTCAAGGATATGCTCTAGAAATCGAGAGGGGCATAAAGTAAGTCATTTTACTATACTGAGAAAGAATTTTAGGAATTTTAAGTCTAGAGGTAATCTTTTGAATTAGCTCATAGTCTTTTTTGTCATGAATTAGGATTTCACTACTCAGTTTGTGCTTCTGTTAGGTCCATACCATTTCTGTCCTTTATGGTGCCCATCTTAATGTGGAAGATTCTTAGAGATGGGAATACCAGACACCTCACTTGCCTCTTGAGACATCTATATGCAGGTCAAGAAGCAACAGTAAGAACTGGACATGGA
Source organism: Muntiacus reevesi (assembly GCF_963930625.1). Taxonomy (NCBI): domain Eukaryota; kingdom Metazoa; phylum Chordata; class Mammalia; order Artiodactyla; family Cervidae; genus Muntiacus; species Muntiacus reevesi. The sequence continues at coordinate 27,309,278 of NC_089268.1, read as the reverse complement.
ACAACAGAATGATTCCAAATCGGGAAAGGAGTACGTGAAGGTTGTATATTGTCACCCTGCTTATTTAACTTGTATGCAGAGTACATCATGAGAAACACTTGGCTAGGTGAAGCACAAGCTGGAATCAAGATTGCCAGGAGAAATATCAATAACCTCAGATATGCAGATGACACTACCCTTATGGCAGGAAGTGAAGAGGAACTAAAGATCCTCTTGATGAAAGTGAAAGAGGTGAGTGAAAAAGTTGGCTTAAAACTCAACATTAGAAAACTAAGACCATGGCATCCTGTCCCATCACATTATGGCAAATAAATGGGGAAACAATGGAAACAGTGAGAGACTTTATTTTCTTGGGCTCCAAAATCACTGCAAATGATGACTGTAGTCATGAAATTAAAAGACGCTTGCTCCTTGGAAGAAAAGCTGTGACAAACATGGACAGTGTATTAAAAAGTAGAGACAACACGTTGTTGACAAAGGTCCTTAGAGTCAAAGACATGGTTTCTCCAGTAGTCATGTATGGATGTGAGAGTTGAATCATAAAGAAATCTGAGCACCAAATAATTTATGCTTTTGAACTGTGATGTTGGAGAAGATGCTTGAGAGTCTCTTGGACAGCAAGGAAATCCAACCAGTCAAACCTAAAGGAAATCAGTCCTGAATATTCATTGGAATGACTGATACTGAAGCTGAAACTCCAAACATTTGGCCACCTGATGCAAGGAACTGACTCACTGGAAGAGACCCTGATGCTGGGAAAGATTACAGGCGGGAGAAGGGGACGACAGAGGATGAGATGGTTGGACATCACCGACTCAATGGACATTTGTTTAAGTAAGCTCTGATTTAGATGATGGACAGGGAAGCCTTGTGTGCTGCAGTCCATGGGGTCGCAAACAGTCAGACAGCACTGAGTGACTGAACTGAATTAAACTGATTCAGTTTGTAAGATAAAATGAGCTGTTTGTTTTTCAACAGGGAAACTAAAAGGATAGAAGTATCTATGGCAAAGTCTGTATCTTTAAACTTTATCTGTAACAGTAGTCATAAGTTCATTAAATAGATAAATTTTTGATGTCAATTCAATTGAAATCTAAAATACAGTCATTACCCAAAATACATTAAACATTAAAAATTATATTTCTGATTGAAATGACTCAAAGAAATAGAAAGATATTCCATGTTCTTAGATTATAACTAATAATACTTCTAAAATTTCCACACTAATACCCAAAGCAACAAAAAATTTAATGAGATCTCTAAAAATTATCTCTGACATTTTTCACAGAACTGTAACAAGTAATATATATGAAATTTCTGTGAGACAACAGAAGACCCAGAGTTGCCAAAGCAATCCTGAGGAGAGAAAACCAAACTGGAGTCATAACGCTTCCAAGCTTCAGACAGTACTACTATTTTCCAAGAGAATCATGTACAATTATTTGTGTACCTGAAAGTGCTTGGACAATATGGTAAAGAGAACGGGATAAATGAGCTTCAAATTCAAATCAACTAATGATTGATGTTTACTCATGTCTGAGTGGACAATACATGGAAAAACATTACTCACATGATAGACATCTTCTCTGATCTCTAAATGTTTGGTAGGTGTCATTGCCATAGAAATGGTCCCTTGAACCTGATATATGTGATGGACATCCTATCTTTGGATGTGTTTCAGAAGGGAAAACAAAACGTACCTATCAGACTAATGCCCTTCGTCTCATCAACTACTCAGTGAAATGACTGCAAGTGTCCCGAAAAGCCAATATCCACAGGTAAAGAATGGTTTGTAATTTAAAAAGAAGGAATGGAAAATAAAAGAAGTTTGGGATACTAAAATGACACTAACTTTAGGTCACTTAAGAAAGAAGTGTATAAACATTTAATTGGGAGGGAAATGTACACATTCAGGAAAGAGCAGGCCAATAGTAGATACAGATTAAAAGCCAGAAAATGTAATGCAATGAGAAACGATCATTTTAATGGTGTTGGGGGCAAAAGGTTTTTTTTTTTTTTAATTTACCTACTGTCATTGCACGTCTTTCTGAAAGAGAAAAGAAAGAGATCAAAGTAAATATAATATAAAAATGGGAAAGTAATTTAAGTATAATGAAAAATTTATGTTTCAAAGCGAACCCACATGGATGTGCACACAAATACACACATGAACATACCACTGCATGAACACATACACACACTCCCACAATATACACATGTCCAGTGGCTGAGAGCTCAAATTTTTCCAAAGACTGTTTTTCTCAAAATGAAAATGGGCATAAAATGAATGAGTATTCTGATTCGATAGAATTTGTAAGAAACTTCAGTTCTCGTGGTACCCTTTAAAAAGTTCCTCATCCTGTTTGATATAGCTAGGCTTATACAATTCAGTTTGTATGATCTGATAAGTCCTTTACCTTTTAGTTAATATGCACATTCATTTTGGTTATTACATCTAAATGATATAAAGTAGCCACAAACACTGAATTGGAGGCTCTACCACTGAATTAGAGGATCTACCACTACTTCTCGTGGTACTACAGAATATATCACCTGGGCTCCACAATTAAACATATTTTCATCACCTAGGAATGCATAACACTGTGTATGCGAATTTCTCTTTTCCTAAATAAAATTTCTCTTAAGTTCCTTGAGAAGAAAAATAAAATAATGACTGTGAAGTGGGTCTAAATTAAGTGACTTAGGTATATCTTGGACAAAACTTTCACTTCAGCCACTTTGAAAAACCTAATGGCTACAGAGGACTAGGATTAGTAAAATTTACTTGACTGAAAACAAATGCCTGCATTCATTATAATAGGAGGACAAATCACGTATCAGTATTGGGAGAATAATTTAATAGCAAATGTAGATGAAACCCTTAGTTGCAAAGATAAGATCCAGAAAAAAACTCATGTAAAATTTTCACAACTTAGAGTTGAGACAAATGATCTTTAGAAGTTGAAGTGAAAGGCACAAGTAATGGATGAAACCACATTTACATACACAGGGAAACACACTTATAGGACTTACCTTGTCCCTCTTCACCTTTATCAATAAAAAAAGAAAGAAACAATTTATTCAAAATTAGTCATGATGTCAGAAAGAAGGAGCACAAAACTTTCAAATACTTCCAAAGTTGTTTCTGAGAGTTGTATTCTGAGAATACAGACTGCAATGTTCAAAGACCATCTCATCAATCAAAGAAAAGATTTATTGCATTTCTGTACATGATGCACCTCCTGATGACAAAGGGATAAAGAGATAATTATAGACTGCAAGGCATTATGATAGCCCTCCCTCTGGGTTAAAGCATAGGGGATATGCCAATCATTGGTTTGTATTGGGCTTTCCACTTTTTTCAGAACAAAAAGAAAACACACATTCAATACCAAAAAGAGGTACTTAGAAAGAGAAAGAATAGATCAAAGCCACCATTGCCCGATAATCTCTGCATTACATATAGCTTCATTGAAACATTAAATCAATATAAAGTTGAATTTCCTTTGAAATAGAAATTATTAAAAAAACAAATACATGGAACCTGTTAAAGTTCTAACTGCATTATATTTGTATTGTAAGACATTGTCTTAGGCAAAATCCTACAGTAAATATTTCTATGTCTTTCACGGGAAAAATTGAGAAATCAGAAAAATTAAAATGTTGGTCACTCAGCCATGTCTGACTCTTTGTGAACCCATGGACTGTAGCCTGCCAGGCTCCTCTGTCAATGGGATTCTCCAGGCAAGAATGTGGAGTGGGCTGCCATTTCCTTCTCCGGGATCTTCCAGACCAAGGCATTGGAATGGATATCCTGCATTGCAGGCAGATTCTTTATGGTCTGACGGGTACATAACAATTGAGCATACCCTGTGAATTAAATTCTTTCTACACATACAAAACTGGAACTGACGTTTAATAAAAACAAGCTGTTTCATTACAAAGGTAAAAGAGAAAGAACAGCACTGTTACATACATGAAAATTTCCATGAGAATCATGAGAATATTCATATACTTTGTAAGTGTTCTTTATAGATTCTAGACATTATTGTTGTTGTTTAGTCATTGAGTCATGTTGGACTTCTCTGAAACCACATGGACTGTAGTCCACCAGCCTTCTCTGTCTGTGGAGTTTCCTAGGCAAGAATCCTGGAGTGGGTTGCCATTTCCTTCTCCATGGGATCTTCTCCACCCAGGGACTGAACCTGAATGTCCTGCATTAGCAGGTATATTTTTAACACTGAGCCACCTGGAAGGTCCAAATGTTCAGATACTTTGGAATGCTGGAGTTATAGGCTCTATACAAGTGGAATAATGAGGCTCAAATTCATCTTTGACCAATGCACAATATCAGAATTTACACATGCCTTTTTAGATAGACAAACTGAAATCAGCAAATGAGGGTCTTCTCTCATCTCTTAGATTATAAAAGCATCAGTGATATATAAAAACTGGCCCATGTACATGGCCTCTGTGACAGGAGTCCTAATATTGGACATATTCCAGGAAAAGATACAAAATGGAAACGATGTCCCTGTCAGACTAGTGCCCTTTATCTCATCGCCTTCTGAGTGAAATCATAGCAAATGCTTGGAAAACAGAAGAAGCTAATGTCATAGGGAAAGAGCACTTTGGAATGAAAAGAAAGGAATATGGAAAATACAGAAAGAGGGAAGTTGTAAGAAAAGAAACTTAATCTGGAAAAGTCTATAAGATGGTAATTGAAAAAGTAAAGGTAGACCCCCAGGAGAAGTGTGAACCAGTGACTGATATCAGATGGAAAAGCAGGAAATGCTAAGGCAACAGAAGAGCAGTCATTCCACTGAGGTGGGGAGGAGGTTTACAGGATTTCCGAAAATTTACCATATGATGTCCAATGTTGTTCTGAAATAATATCATGGAGAATGTGAAAAAATTCCAACTTAATGGAAAATTTATACATAATAATAAACCAATGAGGACAATGATGTACACACACACACAAATGCTGTGATATAGGGCCTGTTTTACCCTGAGGGTATGCTCCCTGAAATAAAAATGTTATTAAATTAGTGAATTTAGTGATCTGCGAGAAAATTTTAGGAATAGTAGTTCCCATGGTTGCCTTTTGAAATGTTCCTTATCCTTTCAGACATTACTTAGGGTTTTATTATTCAATTTGTATGATTTCATAAGTACACTGGTTTCCATTTACATGCACTGTATTGACTCTATTTATTATACAATCTGTTTTCCACAATAAATACTAGATGAGAGGATCTTGAAGCACTGCTTCTAGAGATAGTACACAAAAATTTACCTGGTCACCTCAATTCACTTTTTAACCAACAGATACATACATACATAACCTGTGTTTTATAAGTTTCTGTTTTTAATACATACCTAACTAATGTTCTTATTAATAAAGCTTCATGAAAAGAGGAAAAGGAAGTGTTACATGGCAGTGAAATGTAACTGTAATGGTTTAAATCAAATGACCTGACATATCTAGGACAAAACTTTCCCATCTGCATTATGGAAATGCCAATACTTTAGATGTATGTGTTTAATAAATTGGCTGCCTTGAAAGGAATATCTGCATAGATTGCAACAAAAAGAAAATCAAAGAAGAAACAATGTGGAGTATTTGAAAAGCAAATGATGATGGCAACCGTCAGGGCAAAGATAAGGTTGCAGAAAATAAAGTAAACATATGTAAGTCCTATGAGAATGATGGTTTAAGGGGTTTAGAGAAAATACAAAAAGCAGATAATACTTTGATTATGTACACAGGGAAATACATTAATGTGATTTGCCACTTTCTTCTTCATATTTATTGAGGAAATAAAAGCAAGAAAGAAACTATTAATTCAAAATGAAGGCACAATATCAGGAAGAAAGGAAAATAGAACTTTCAAAGACTGTTATAGTTCTCACTGTGATCCCAACTGGCACACATTCCTGAGAATTGGTGCTACAAGATTGAAAATCATCTCACCAATCAGAGAAAAAACTCTGAGTGTGTTTTACTTCCTTGTACCCCTTATCAACAAAGGAACAAGATTGCAAATACAGCAAACAAGGAGGGAGACTGAAATGCTATTCTATTTCTCTGGGATACAAGATATATCAATCATTGGTCTTGTATTTTACCTCCTACATCTTTCAGAATAAAATGAAAATACACACTTATTCCTAAGAGAGATACTTGGAAATAGATGAAAAGAACAGTATAAAGCTGTCCATCTGTCCACGACTCTATCTGTGGCTATAGTCATATAAAGATTATATACATGATAAATCAGTATATTCTTGAGTTGAATTCTCTTTGAATTAAAGATTTCCATGGAAAAAATATCATTAAAAGAGGTCATTGAACTTCTGAGAAGTGTATATGTGTATAAGAAATATATTTTTAAAAAAACTTGCAATAATAGTTGCCCATGCATTACACATGAAAAATTGAGAATTAAGAGATATACTATGATTGAACACTCCCTGTGCTATAGAACTTCTCTTTACATATTTAATAGAAATTGCAGTTTGTGTTAATGATAAGTGTGACATTGAGAGTGCCCAAAACACAATACAATGTTTATGGTTAAAAAAGATTCTGAGAATACTCATGGGAAATATTTTCACACCTGGGATTCTTTGGACAATAAGTTCTGTCACAGAGAATAAGCCTTCATTTCTCTTTGTCTAGTGGATTCTAACATACATTTCTTAGGCTTTGAAAAAAAATAAATTTCTTAGGCTTTGAAAGGACAAAAGATGGACAAATTTCACTAAGTATGTGAGATCTGAGTGATCTCACCTCTCATCTCTTTTAGTTTGGGCAAGTTTCATTGGCATTGAAATGAGCCCTTACTCTTGAGATATGTTCCAGAGTTCCCATCTTGCAATGTGTTCTGGAGCAATATGCAGAATGGAAACAGTGAGCCTTTCAACTGAATACTCTTCATCTCAACAACTTCTTAATGAAACTATAACAGATCATAGAAAGACAGAAAATACTAATGATTACAGGAGCAAAATTTTATGGAGCAGAAAAAGTGAGAACTGAAAAAGATTATTAGAGAAACTAAGGAAAGAGAACATAATCTGAAGATCTGCAGCTTAAAAATTAGGGAGGGAAAGGCAGAGATATAGGAAAAGAACCAGACAAGGAAAGATGTATAGATTAAGAGCATGGGGATCTCAAGGGCTCAAGAAATCAATCATGTGAGAGCAGTCTGTGAGTAACAAGTTTTCAGAAATTTTACCATTTTTTTCCTGAGGATCTTCTGAAAAATAAAAGGGGAAATCAATAAAAACATAATGTAAATACAAAGCGAATGCACAATTAATTTAAAATTTATGTTTCAAACTAATCCTATCACAATTCAGATAGGCACGTCAGTACTCACACATACAAGAATGCATGCATTACACGTAGGTACACAACTCATGCATACAGATGCACCATGTCTAAGGTCTCAATTTTCTCCATAGCATGCATGCGTGCTAAGTCGCTTCAGTCGTGTTCAACTCTCTGCGATGCACCAGGCTCCTCTGTCTATGGAATTCTCCAGGCAAGAATACTGGAGTGTGTTGCCATGTTCTCCAGGAGATCTTCCCAACCCAGGGACTGAACATTGTCTCCTGTGACTCTTGCATTGCAGGTGGATTTTTCACTGCTGAGCCACCAGTGTAGTCCTGTCCATAGCATATTTTCCCCCAAAGGAAAGCTGGCATGAAATGAATGAATGTAGTGTATTGAGAAAAATTGTCAGGAATATTTCTTTCCATGTTCACCTTTTTAAAATGGTCCTGATCCCTTTTGTCACTGCTGCTGCTGCTGCTCAGTCGCTTCAGTTGTGTCCGACTTTGTGCGACCCCATAGACGGCAATCAACCAGGCTCCCCTGTCCATGGGATTCTCCAGGCAAGAACACTGGAGTGGGTTGCCATTTCCTTCTCCAATGTGTGAAAGTGAAAAGAGAAAGTAAAGTCGCTTCAGTCATGTCCGACTCTTAGCGACCCCATGGACTGCAGCCCACCAGGCCCCTCGGTCCATGGGATTTTCCAGGTAAGAGTACTGGAGTGGGTTGCCACTGCCTTCTCCGAGTTTTTTTCACTAGTTAGGCTTTTATTACTCAGTTCATTGAGATTTCTTAAGTTTTATTTTGCTTTCAACTACTGCATATACTCAATTTTATATTGCAAAGGGTATATGGTGTAGAATTGCCACAAATACTAAATTAGAGTATATTGAATTACTGCATTGTAATATATTACAGGGTAATTTTTCTGTGTATCAACCGATGAATGCATAAAACTGTGTTTTGTGAATTTCTATTTAATGCCTAAATTAAATTCTTCTTAATGGAATTCCATGAAAGGAAAGGAGACATTTCTTTAATGACAGCAGATTAAATCTAAGTCAAATGATCTGAATATATATTGTGTATAAAACATTCACATTAACCATGTGGAAAATGTCAGCACTTCAGAGGTGTGTGATTAATACAATTTCCTTGACTCAAAAGGAATATCTGCATAAATTACAACAATCTGACAAATTAAAGAGTCAGTAAGAGTGGATGACAAATAACTGATGAAGTTAACTTTCAGTTGGAAAGATTAGTTTCAAGAACAAATCATGATCTTTGGGTGTGAAGAAAAAGGTGTAAGTCACAAATGAGTTAACTCAAGGTAAAAGGTGAAAAACATTTACAGGAATTACCTTTGACTTCTTCACATTCATGGAAATAATTGAGAAAAGCAAGTCAATATGAGGGTACAATATCAAGAAGGGAGGAGGATAAAGATTTTATTCACTTCCATAGTGTATAGAGATCTTATCTTTGCATGTGTTTCAGAAAGACTAGCAAATATGCCTATCAACTTGGTTGCCCTTCAGCTCACCAATTTCTCCGTGAAAACATTGCAAGTCTTTAGAAACGAAAAAGTCAATGTCCATAGGTAAAGAACAGTATGGAATAAATGAAGTAAGAATGGAAAATGAAAGTTTGTGAAATTAAAAGGAAGTTAACTTTAGGTAACTTAAGAAAGAAGTGCATAAATATTTAATTGAGAGGGAAGGTAGATATCCAGGAGAAGAGCAAGTCAATGGATAGTTGTAGGTTAAAAGGCAAAAGACATTAATGTAAATAGAAAACATCATTTTGATGGGCTTGGGAGGAAGAGGTTTTTTGAAAATTTACCTGATTTCACTGGAGTTTTTTCTGAAAAAGAAAATGAAAAGATCAAAATACATATAAAATAAAAAAGGGAAGGTCATTCAAATGTATTGCAAAAGTTATCTTTCAAGTTGAACCCATGCAGATGTGCAAATATACACATGTATACGCCATTGCAGGAAGGCATACACACTCACATACTTATACACATGCCCAGTAGTTGAGAGCCCAGTTTTATCCTGTGAGTGTTTTTCTCAAAGTGAAAATGGACATAAAGGTAGTCAGTATTCTGATTTGAGAGAACTTTTTAGGAACAGCAGTTCTCATGCTCACCTTAAAAATGTTCCTTCTCCTGTTTGAGATAATTTTTTTTTTTTATTCAGTTCATATGTTGTAATAAGTACTTTGCCTTTTAATATGTGTTTTCAGTCTGGTTATTATGACATTTATATGGTATAAAATAGCCACAAACACTGAATTGGGGGATCCTAAACCACTGCCTCAAGAGGTAATATAGGGTATACTACCTGGGTTCTTCTATTAAGGATATTTGCACTACCAAAGGAATATACAACATGGTGCATGTAAATTTATCTTTTGCAACTGTTGTTGTTGTTCAGTCGTCCCACTGTGTCCGGCTCTTTGCAACCTCATGGACAGCAGCTCGCCAAGGCTCCATGTCCCTCATCATCTCCCAGAGTTTGCCCAAGTTCATGTTCATCATATCAATGATGTCATCCAGCCATCTTATCCTCTTATGCCCTCTTCTCCTTCTGCCCTCAATCTTTCCCAGCATCAGGGATTTTTCCAATGAGTCATCCCTTCTCATGAGATGGCCAAAATACTGGAGCTTCAGCTTCAGAATTAGTCCTTCCAGTGAATATTCAGGGTTGATCTCCCTTAAGATTGACTGGTTTGATCTCCTTGCTGTCCAAGGGCTTTCAGGAGTCTTCTCCAGCACCACAGTTCAAAGGCATCAATTCTTCACCATTCTGCCTTCTTTAAGGTCCAGCTTTCACAACCATATGTGACCACTGGGAAGACCGTAGTCTTGACTATATGGACCTTTGCTGGAAGACTAATGTCTCTGCTTTTCAGTACACTGTCTAGGTTTGTCATAGCTTTCCTGCTGATATGAATCGTCTTCTGATTTCATGACTGCAGTCACCATCCGAGGTGATTTTGGAGTCCAAGAAAAGGAAATCTGTCACTACTCTCACCTTTTACCCTTCCATTTGCCATGCAGTAATGGGGCCAGAAACCAGCTCTTTCACTGCTCTCCTTCACCCTCATCAAGAGGTTCTTTAGTTCCTCTTCACTTTCTGCCATTAGAATGGTGTTACCTGCATATCTGAGGTTGTTGAAGTTTCTCCCGTCTATCTTGATTCCAGCTTGTAACTCATCCAGCCTGGCATTTCTCATGATGTGCTCAGCATCTTGATTAAACAAACAGGGTGACAGCAGACAGCCCCGCCATGCTCCTTTCTTGATCTTGAACCAATCAGTTGTTCCATACAGGGTTCTAACTGTTGCTTCTTGATCTGCAAACAGGTTTCTCAGGAGACAGGTAAGATGGTTGGTATTCCCGTGTCTCTAAGAGCTTTTCATAGCTTGTCATGATCCGTACCCTCAAAGGCTTTAGCATAGTTTTTGAAACAGAGACAGATGGTTTTCTGAAATTCCCTTGCTTTCTCTATAATCCAGTGAATGTTGGCGATTTGATCTCTGGTTCCTCTTCCTTTTCTAAACCCAGATTGAATATTTGGAAGTTCTTGGTTCACATTATGTTGAAGCTTACTATGTAAGATTTTAAGCATGACCTTACTAACATGGGAGATGAGTGCAAATTTATCTTTTAACTATGCACAAATGAATTTTCTCTAAAGTTCCATGAATATAAAAGAAGTATTAAAAGTCAGTGAAACATGTCTAAATGAAGTGACCTGAGCATATCTTGGACAAAACTTTCACTTCAACCACTTGAAAAGCCAATAAGTTAGAGAATATTATTGATAAAATTTACTTTACTCAATTGGAATGCCTGCATACACACAGCAATGAGGCAAATTAAATAGCAATACTGGGGGATAATTGAATAGCTAATGAAGATGGAGTCCTTACTTGCAAAGATCAGACTAAAGAGAAAAAATCTCATAAAATATGCATATCTTGGAATTGAGAAGAATGATGTTTGGAAGTTGAATTAAAAGGTATTAATACAAGTAACAGCTGAAACCAGACTCCATAGTAAAAAAAATAAAATAAAATAAAATAAAAAATCCTCCTGCCAAGCAGGAGATGCCTGTTTGATCCCCTAGAGAAGGAAATGGCAACCCACTTCAGTACTCTTGCCTGGGAAATGTCATGGATAGGAGTCTGGTGGATTACAGTCCATTGGACTGAAAAAAGTCAGACACAAGTTAGTGGTTAAACAATAACAAAACTGTTGAAACCATGCTTAGGGACACAGGAAAACATTTTTATGGGGCTTTTCTTTTTTTTTTCCTTCACCTTTGTCAAAAACTAAAAGAAAGAAACCATTCATTCAAAATGAGGCCCAGTACCAAAACGGAGGAGGACAAAACTTTCAAGCATTTCCAAATTTGTTTCTGACAGTGGTCATCTGAGAATTGAAAGTGCAGTAGTGTTCAAAGACCATCTCATTAACCAAAGGAAGATTTATTTCACTTCTGTATATCTCTTGATGACAAAGGGACTAAGCAGAAATCACAGAATGCAAGGCAGTGGAATAGCACTCCCTCTGAGTTAAAAGCTATGTGTGTGCATGCTAAGTCACTTCTGCCATGTCAGGCTCTTTGCGACCATATGGACTGTAGCCTGCCACACTCCTCTGTTCATGGGATTCTCCAGGCAAAAATATTGGAGGGAGTTGCCGTTTCCTCCTCCAGGGGATTTTGCCAATCCAGGGGTTGAACCTGTGTCTCATGTCTCCTGCACTGGCAGGAGAGTTCTTTACCACTAATGCCAGCTGGGAGGCCTAGGTTAAAGGCTATGGGATACATCAATCACTGATTTCTACTGGGCCTTAGACTTTTTTCAGAATAAAGGAAAACACAAAGGCATACAAAGAAAGAGGTACTTGAAAGGAGACAGAAAGTATAGATTAAAGACACCATTGTACAATACTCTCTGCATTGGTAAATTCATACAGGGTTTTATAGAAGCCTTAAATCAATATATACTTGAATTGAGTTCCCTTTAAAGTAGAATTATAATTTAAGATATCATTACTTGGGGTAAATGTACAAATTAAAGAGAAGGGTAAACAAAGGAAAGAATAAAGATTAAGAGACTGGTAATGTTAAGGTCTCAAGAAGCCCGCCATGTAAAAGGGTTTGTGAGAAGCAAGATTTTAGCATACATACCATTTTTTTCCTGAAGTTCTTTATAAAAATAAAATGATAGTTTAAGGTCAATATTATGGAAATGGAACAAGAAAAAACCAAAATATATTTTAAAATGTGTATTTAAAATTATAACACTCTGAAAACATACACAAACACACACACTGCAAGCACAAACACACAACACACACGCACACAGTAGTTGAGAGCTCACTTCTTCAGGGGACTATTCTCCTATATGACAGTAGAGTAAGAGATAAAATTGTGTGCCTTAACTGAGGAAAAATATTAAAATAATAATTTTGAAGTTTACCTGAAAATATGTTCTTTACCTATTTAGATATTTGTAGTCTCTTTATTAGCTCCAATATGTTCCTTGGCAGTTATTAAGTAGATGAATTCAAGTTTATTATTGTAAAAGCAAAGATGTATTAAGAAGACATGAACATTGAAATAACATTCTGAATCACTGCCATAGAGAAAATGCCTTGTTCATTTCCCATGTGATTCTATTCATACTTTGGTCAACTAGTGAACACAAAAACTCCTGTAACGTGAATTTCTACTTTAGTTCAAACCTAAGTGATGCATGGCTTAATGAACTCATACAAAAAAGGGATTTAATTACTAACTGATAAAGAAATTGGTCATAAATCAAACAATGGCACATATTCTGGAGAAAACCCATACTTCAATAGCTTGAGAATGCAAAAGCATGAAAAGTACCATTACATTCAGTTGACACAAAAGTAATGTCTGCCTAAATTACATCAAAATGAGAAATCACAGGAGTACTAATGGAGGAAAGTGAATACCAATTACAGAAGGCAAACTTCTAATACCCAGCCTATTAACTCTAATGGCTACAAAAACCATAATAAAATAAGGGCACTTCACTGGCAACACATACAATAAAGCCTTAATGTTTACAGAGAAGAAAAGATATGAAATGAAAAACAAGAAATGAAAAAGGAAGGAATTTGTAAAAACAGATGGAGGAAATTAATACAGCATAGTCTATATCCAAAAAATTAGGAGGGAAGGGTGAGCATATACATAGAAAGGCAGAGAATGGTAGCATCTATTTAAAGGCTATGGAACAAGAAGTGTCAGAAGAATTTATTGATTTTTTCTCCAAAAATCTGAAAAATAAAATGTAAATATGGAAAGAATCAAAAAAGATAATTCAATATTACTGACAAATTTTATAGAGATCTGCATTTACTATAAAATAATTAATATGCAGATACACACAGAGTAGGAAAACCCTTATGGAACGTGAGAATACATAAGAACACACACACACATATGCTCATAAATCCACATTGGCAAACCTTGCTCTTGCTAAAAGATATTCTCCAGAAAAGAAGAGGGGCATAAGTTGATATATAAAATGTATCATTCTTAGAAATATATTTAGAAACTTTGTCCTAGAATTTACCTTTTTAAAAAGTTTCTTAGCTATGTTTGTCATTAGTTCTGTTGTCTTTTTCAGTTTGTAAGACAAAATAGACTATTTGAGTGCCACTATGCATGTAGAAAAAAAGTATGGAAAATCACTAGACCATTCAGGTATGACTTAATTCAAGACAGCATATTAAAAAGCAGAGACATTACTTTGCCAACAAAGATCCATCTAGTCAAGGCTATGGTTTTTCCAGTGGTCATGTATGGATGTGAGAGTTGGACTGTGAAGAAAGCTGAGTGCCAAAAAATGGATGCTTTGGAACTGTGCTGTTGGAGAAGACTCTTGAGAGTCCCTTGGACTGCAAGATCCAACCAGTCCATCCTGAAGGAGATAAGTCCTGGGTGTTCATTGGAAGGACTGACGCTGAAACTGGAATTCCAATACTTTGGCCACCTGATGCGAAGAGTTGACTCATTGGAAAAGACCCTGATCCTGGGCGGGATTGGGGGCAGGAGGAGAAGGGGATGACAGAAGATGAGATGGTTGGATGGCATCACTGACTCGATGGACATGACTTTGAGTAAACTCCGGGAGTTGGTGATGGACAGGGAGGCCTGGTGTGCTGTGATTCATGGGATCTCAAAGAGTCTGACACGAATGAGTGACTGAACTGAACTAATGACATTAGAGTGGCAGTGACAAATAGATTCAAGGTTTTAGATCTGATAGCAAGCTTGAGGAACTATGGATGGAGGTTCATAACATTGTATAGGAGGTTGTGACCAAAACGATCTCCAAGAAAAAGAAATACAGCAAGGCAAAACGGTCGTCTGAGGAGGCCTTACAAATAGCTGAGAAGAGAAGTGAAAGGCAAAGGAAAAAGGGAAAGATTATACTCATTTGAATGCAGGGTTCCAAAGAATAGAATGGAGAAGTAAGAAACCCTTCTTAAGTGAACAAGAAAAAGATATAGAGGAAAATGATAGAAAGAGAAAAACTAGAGATCTCTTGAGGAAAATTAGAGATACCAAGGGAACATTTTGTGCAATGATGGGCACAAAAAGGACAGAAAGAGTAAGGACCTAACAGAAGCAGAAGAGGTTAAAAAGAGGTAGCAAGAACACACAGAAGAACTGTACAAAAAGGTCTTAATGACCCAGATAACTATGATGGTGTGGTCACTCAACTAGAGCCACACATCCAGCAGTATGAAGTCAAGTGGGGCTTAGGAAGCATTACTATGAACAAAGCTAGTGGAGGTGATGAAATTCCAGTTGAGCGATTTCAAATCCTAAAAGATGCTGCCAAAGTGCATTACTCATTATGCTAGCAAATATGGAAAACTCGGCAGTGGTGACAGAGCAGGAAAAGGTCAATTTTCATTCCAATCCCATAGAAGGGCAATGCTAAAGAAAGTTCAAGCTTCCTGCACAGTTGTGCACATTTCACATGCTAGTAAAGTAATGCTCAAAAATCCCTCAAGTTAGGCTTCAACAGTATGTGAACCGAGAACTTCCAGATGTATAAGCTGGATGTAGAAAAGGTGGAGGAACCAGAGATCAGATTGTCAACATTCACCGGATCTTAGAAAAAGCAAGAGAATACTAGAAAAACATCTACTTCTGTTTCACTGACTAGGCTAAAGCCTTTGACTGTGTAAATCACAAAAAGTCATGGAAAATTCATAAGAGATGGGAATACCAGACTATCTTACCTGCTTCCTGAGAAACCTGTATGCAGTTCAAGAAGCAACAGTTAGAGCTGTCCATGGAACAATGGACTGGTTCAAAACTGGGAAAGGAGTACATAAAGCTGTATATTGTCACCCTGCTTATTTAACTTGTATGCAGATTACATCATTGAAATGCTGGACTGGATGAATCACAAGTTGGACTGAAGATTGCAGGGAGAAATATCAACCACCACAGAGAGGCAGATGATACCACCCTAGTAGTAGAAAGCAAAGAGGGACTAAAGAGTCTTTTGATGAAGGTGAAAGAAGAGAGTGAAGAAGCTGGCTTAAAACTCAACATTCAAAAAGTGAAGATCATAGTAACTGATCTCATTACTTCATGACAAATAGTAGGGGAAACAATGGAAATGGTGAGAGACTTTATTTTCTAGGGTTCCACAATCACTGTGGATGGTGACTGCAGCCATAAAATTAAAGACGCTTCCTTCTTGGAACAAAATCTAATACAAACCAAGACACTGCATTAAAAAGAAGAGGCATCATTTTCCCTTCAAAGGTCCACATATTCAATGCTATCGTTTTTTCAGTAGTCATCTATGGATGTGAGTGTTGGACCATAAAGAAAACTGGGAGCCAAAGAACTGATGCTTTCGAACTGTGGAGCTGGATAAGACTCTGGAGAGTCCCTAGGGCAGCAAGAAGATCAAACCAGTTAATCCTAATGGAAATCAACCATGAATATTCATTGAAAGGACTCATGTTTAAGCTGAAGCTCCAATACTTTGGCTACCTGACTCGAAGAGCCGACTCATTAGAAAAGACCCTGATGCTAGGAAAGACTGAGGCCAAGAGGATAAGGGGGCCACAGAGGATGAGGAAATTGGATGGCATCACTGACTCAAGGGACATGAGTTTGAGCAAGTTCAGGGAGATAGTAAAGGACAGGGAAGTCTGGCATACTGCAATCCATGGGGTCACAAAAGAGTCAGACATGACTGAGTGACTGAACAACAACAAATGCATCTCTGGGCTTCCCAAGTGGCTAGATGACATAGAATCTGCTACAATGCAGGATGAAAAAGTGAAAGTGAAAGTCACTCAGCTGTGTCCAACTCTTTGTGACCCCATGGACTATAACCTGCCAGGCTCCTCAGTGCATGGAATACTGCAAGCCAGAATACTGGAGTGGGTAGACTATCCTTTCTCCAGTTTATCTTCCTGATCAAGGATTTGAACCAGGATCTCTTGTATTGCAGGTGGATTCTTTACCAGCTGAGTTACCATGGAAGTAATTCAGGATACTTGGGTTCAATACTGGGTCAGGAAGTTCCACTGGAGGAGGGCATGGTATCCATTCCTGTGTTCTGGCCTGGAGGATTTAATGGACAGTGCAACTTGGCACACACACATACACATTTCAACCAATGCTTAGATGAAATTATCTGAGTTAAATCTCATGAAAGGAAGGGAAATAAAATATTCAATTCCAGTGAAACTAGTTCTAAATTACATGACAAGAACCTGTCTTAGACAAACTACAAGAGCCACACTGAAAATGACAGTATTTCAGAGGTATGTTATCACTACCTTTAAATTGACAGGAAGAAAACATCTGCAGAGATTGCAACTCTATGATGAATCATAAAGTAACAATGGGGAAAATTGAACAACAACAGAAAATGTCAAGCATCCCTTGAAAAGACAAAGAAATGAGACAAAAATCATACAAGAATGTTCATATAATATCTTTGAAAACGATGGTAACTGAATGTTAATGACAAAAATACCATATCAGATGAATTCATGACTAGGTACACGAGGAAACACATCAATAGGATTTGCCACTTTTCCCCCCATATTTATTCACAAAGTTAAAGGAACAAATAAACAATTCACTCAAAATGAAAATAAAAGGTCAGGAAGGAAAGAGGACAAAACCTTCTTTAGTTACCTATCAGGTTCTAACAGACACATATTTCTGAGCACTGAAACTGTGAGATTCCAAGACTATTTCATTAATGATAAAATAATGTATACCTCTATATATGCCTAGGTTTAAAAGAGAATATTATTGAAAATGACACCAGGCAAAAGAAACAAGACACTAGAAGGACAGAGTAAAGACATCCATCTGTCAACAATTCTAGCTATAATGGCAGTCAGATAAAACCTGCTACATAAACAAATTTGATGTTTAACTGAATTGAATTATTTTTGAAATGAACATTATTATGAAAGCTCTCTTTCGAAAATATCAAAGTTTCAAGGATTATATGCTGTTGAAGGAAAAGAAATTCTTTGGGACCTCCCTAGAATAATATCTTCTTTGACTTTCACATCAAAAGTTAACAACTAGAAGAGATAACGTGGAAGTTTAAGTGGCTCAGTCATGTCCGACTCACTGTGATCCAGGTCAGACTCTTTGTGAATTCCCTTTGTGAATCTTTTGTGAAGACTCTTTGTGAATTCTCCAGGCCAGAATACTGGAATGCTTAGCCTTTCCCTGCCCCAGGGGATCTGCTCAACCCAGAAATCGAATCCAGGTCCCCCACCTTGCGGGCGGATTCTTTACCAGCTGAGCCACAAGGGAATACTGGAGTGGGTAGCCTATCACTTCTCCAGCAGGTCTTCCCAATCCAGGAATCAAACTGGTGTCTGTTGCACTGCCAGAAGACTCTTTACCAACTGAGCTATGAGGGAAGCCCAAGTGAGAGATAAATGTCTGAAAATTTCCTGGAATATATATTTCTTCTTAAAACACTAAACAAAGTTTGTGTTGCCAAGATGATCATTGTGGCATTCAAAATGCAAAACAAAAATTCAAATAAAAAGGAAAAAACTACCATTGTTGAAAGAAAAAAATTCTAAAAATAACTCTGGAAATGTTTTTATGCCTGAGAATGCTAGGGCAATGTATCTGGGTACAATGGAAAAGTGTGTGTCAAGTTTAGGGCCAAGAAGAGAAGCAGAATTTACACAGGCTTTCAAAGTGAAGTAGAACTAAAGTGCCCCTTGATGAAAGTGAAAGAGGAGGGTGAAAAAGTTGACTTAAAGCTCAACATTCAGAAAAATAAGATCATGGCATCCAGTCCCATCACTTCATGGCAAATAGATGGGGAAACAGTGGAAATGGTGACTGATTTTATTTTTCTGGGCTCTAAAATCACTGCAGATGGTGATTGCAGTCATGAAATTAAGAGACACTTACTCCTTGGAAGGAAAACTATGACCAACCTGGAGAGCATATTAAAAAGCAGAGACATGTCTTTGTCAACAAAGGTCTGTCTAGTCAAGGCTATGATTTTTCCAGTGGTCATGTATGGATGTGAAATTTGGACTATAAAGAAAGCTGAGCACTGAAGAATTGATGCTTTTGAACTGTGGTGTTGGAGAAGAATCTTGAGAGTCCCTTTGACAGCAAGGAGATCCAATCAGTCCATCCTAAAAGATATCAGTCCCGGGTGTTCACTGGAAGGACTGATGTTGAACCTGAAGCTCCAATACTTTGGCCATCTTATGTGAAGAGCTGACTCATTGGAAAAGACCCTGATGCTGGGAAAGATTGAGGGCAGGAGAAGGGGACGACAGAGGATAAGATGGTTAGATGGCATCACTGACTCAATGGACATGGATTTGGGTGGACTCCAGGAGTTGGTGATGGACAAGCAGGCCTGGTATTCTACAGTTCGTGGGGTTGCAAATAATCAGACACGACTGAGAGACTGAACTGAACTGAGCTGAACTGAAGGGACAATCAATAGACAAATTTCACTCAGGCTGTTAGGTATCTTCTCTGAACTGTGCAGATTTGGGGAAGTCTTATTGACCTAAATGTGTGCCCTTAAAAATAGAGTATGATGAAGTTCCTCACTAGGAATGTGCCCAGAAGGTAAATAGGATGGAACCCTGTGCTTTAAATTTAATGCCATTTAGCTCTTCAGGTTTTCCATGAGCCTATATCAAGTCCTCAGATACAGACTGAGGAAAACAGAAAATGCTACTATGTGTAGGAAAGAAATGATGTGGAATGGGAAAGGTGGGAATTGAAATGGCTTTTAGGAAGAGAAACTAAAGGTAGAGAACATCCTCTGAATAAGTCTATAAAAATTTTGGAGATATAAGACAGACATCTAGGGGAAGGGCAAGACAGGGAAACCTATGGATTAAGAGATTGTGAATGGTTTGGCATGAAGAAATTAGTTATGTATAAGTATTTGTGAGTAATAAGTTTTTACTTACCACTTCTTTCCTGAGGTTCTTTAGAAAAACAAAATGGAAAATTTAGGGTCAGTCATGGAAACGGAAGATCAAAAAACAAAATTTATAGCAAATATTGAACACATATTTAAAATTATAGCCCTCAGTAAGCATACACGCCAACACATAAGCACACAGAAAACACACACTGTGGACTGTGTATGACAGCTCATTTTTAAAATATAGTATTCTCCAGAAATAGAAGAGGGGTAAAAATAAAAGTATTGTCTTAATTGGAGAAAATTATTAAAATACTAGTTCTGAAGTTGATCTTTCAAACTGTACTTTATCTATGTTGACAGAACTAATGTATAACTATTCAGATTATTAGTTTTATAAATTTATTTGGCTATTACTTATAGATAGGGTTAAATCAGTTATTGTAATATCTAAAATGTTAAGAGCCACAAGCATTGTTTTATTTTTTTTAATTTTTCAGTGGGTTTTGTCATACATTGATATGAATCAGCCATAGAGTTAAACCACTGTTTATAATAGCCAGGACATGGAAGCAAGCTAGATTCACAAGCATTGTTTAACATCTTGAACCAGTGTTGTCAAATAAAGCCTGGATTTGTAGCCAGGATGATTCTATTCACATGGCTGTCAATAAATGAATATTTATACTACTGTAATGCAAATTGCTATTTTAGCTAAAGCCTAAGTGAGGCAAGTCTTTAATGTATTAAAAAATACATGACGAAAACATATGCAAATACTAAATGATGGTGAAAGGGTTTGTACATGAAAAGACTGAGCATAAGTTGGAGAAAACTCACACTTCGGAAGCTTAAAACTGGTAAATCATTGAAATATGCCAATACTAGCATTTAGTTGACACAAAAGAAATGTCTGCCTAGATTGTATCAAAATGAGAAAATCACAGAAGTACTAATGGGGAAAGTGGAATGCCAAATGCAGAAGACAAAATTGTGGGAGACTAAATAAAAAGACATATCATGTAAGTTATTTGTTTGATGTTGTTTGGGACCATGGAAATTGAGGGTTGAAGAAAAAGGTATAAAAACACAGATGAAACCACGTGTAGGTTCATAGTGAACAATATTTGGAGTCATGTGTTTCCCTTCTTCACACTATTGATCAACAAAAGAAAAGAAATCCAATTCATTCAAATAAGAGGACAACTTTAGGAAAGGACCAGGTCAGAAATTGGAAACACTTCCTTCGATTGCTTTTGGGTTCAAATGAATCACCATTTATTAGAAGTAAAACCAAAAGTTTCAAAGTCCACCATACTAATGAGAATTAACCATATTCATTCCACATATTCCATTGTGCAAGGTTGGAAATGGCCCCATCAGGGGAATTAAATTGTGAGTTCTCTTAAATGGTATCAGATCCTTGGGTTTCTGTTGGTACTTCTGCCTTTCTCAGAATAGAAAATTAGTGTGAACTGATAGAAAAGCAATATATTTAAAAGGTGATGAGGGAATATAATTGGACTTTTGTACACATGGGCTAATGGATCAGTAACTAGTTTTAGCCTTCTACTCTACTGCTAAGTTCTATTTCCTCTGAAACAAAGATGGAAATGAAAAACATCAAGAGAATAAAGGAGATAAACATTTAGTGTTTGAATTAGTGTTTTCTGAATAAATCTTTTAAATTTGTATTTTGCACCAATAGAAATTTTGAGTTAAAAGAGGCTGCACAATACTATGGGGCTTCCTCATTAGATAAAGCATTTGTATACCTTGAAACAACTGGATAATAAAATCAAGGGGAATGCGAGAGTAGGTTTAGCGCTCACATGTAATAAAGGAATGTCACTGAATTAACAGTCTTTGAAAGAGCAAAAGGCAGAGCAATATGCTCAACAAATTTGGAGTTTTCTGTTCACTTCAGTTTTGGGTCAGTATCAGTCACATGGTTGTTGTCCCTTGAACTTGAAAGGTCACAGTGATTTGACATCAGTGGTCATTTACATGAAAACATCTGTTGCATGGGAATGATGTGGTGATCAGCCTGATATCCCTCATCCCTACAAAAATTAGAATCGAATCAAGACAACTCTCAGGAGACATAACAAGGAAAACATTGAAGTATATAGACAAGAATAGGTGTATAATGAAAAGCAAGGAATAGGAAGAGTTGGAACTAGGGAAAAAGAGATGGAAGAAGTTGATATGAAAGTAGTCCATATACAGACAACAGGAGAGGGTAGAGGGGAAAGATGAGAGAAGAGGTGCCAAAGAGATAGAAATGGAGGGAATGATAGGAATCATTTAAATGGCTATGGAATAAATGTCAGAAATACTTACCAAGTTTATTACCTAAAATAAAATTAAGAGTTCCATGTAAATATTGAAAGACACAAACACAAAATAATTCTATTCTAAAATTTCCATTTACAATTCATTTTATTAGTGTTCAGAAATGTAGACACACACAAACAAAACACTGATATAGAATGTGCATATACACAGAAGAGCTCACAGGAATATCAACACCCAGAACCTCATACATCTACAATAAGAAACCCTCCTTGTGCTTAATATATTCTCCAGAAATTCAGAGTGGGCAAAAATTAATAAGTCAATTTACTAGAATGAGATACAATTTTAGGAATGTTAGTCCTAGAAGCTACCTTTTTAAAAAGTTTTTAATCACTTTTGACATTAGTTAGGCATTTATTGTTCACTTTATATGATATGATAAGGTATTTGGAAGGTAACATACATGTGAGGAATCAAGGTAGCTTTGTTAAATAAAGTAGGTACAAATATTGAATTACAGGATTGAACGCCTTCTAGAGATTACTCCTCATTATGAACTATGTGCCTCTAATCACATATATGTAAACTAATGAATATATCACTTAGGTTTGGGATATTTCTGCTTTGATCCACACCTAAATGAAGCACAAGTGATTTACATACAGTGCCTGTAAGACAAATACAGTATTCAATGCCAGTGAAGCAAGAATTACCACTTTTGCAAGAAACTATTCCAAGAATAAGTTCTGAAATATTTCTATATCTGGGAAGCCTATGGTAATGTATTTGAGCACAGTGGAAGAATGAGTGTCAAGCTCATGGATCAAGAAGTAAAGCAGAATGCCCACATGCTTTGAAGGACAATGAGAGGCAAACTTCACTGAGCACATTAGGCATTTTCTCCTCTCTCTCTGCAGGTTTGTGGGAGGCTCGTTGCAATAAATATGGGCCCTAGATACAGGCATTTTACAGAGGTCCTAACAAGGGATGTGTCCTTGAAGATAAACAGAATGGAACTCAGTGCCTTTGAACATAATGTCCTTCATCACATACTCTTTATAGTGAGCCTATAACATGTCTGGACAATGTGAACAAGCTAATGTTTACAGGAAAGAAGGCTACAGATTGGAAAACAGAATGCATTTTAGATGGGGGAACTGAATAGAGAGACTCTCTATGGGGAGGCCTATAATTCAACTGGGAGACACAAAGTCAGGCATCCAGGACAAGCTCAATACAATTGAAAGCATCTGGATTAAGAGATGGGGGCTCAAGAACTCAGTCACGTTAAAGAGGTTTTTGAGAAGTTTCAGAATACTTACCATTTTGATCTTGAACTTCTATAGAAAAATAAAGTGAAATTTTAAGGTCAGTATCATGGGAATGGAACACTAAGAAAGAAACTGTATTACAAAATTCATTAAATGCATTTTGATCTGAATGCAAAAAAAAATAAATAAAAAATAAATAAAATAAACCCCAAACCAAATACACAGTGTGGATGAATAGCCATTTTGGCAAGGGACTATTCTTCCAGAGGATTACAGTGGTAAGCAGGAAAAGTAGTGTCTTAAAGGGATTAAAGCATCGAAATGATACTTCTGAAGTTTACCTTTGAAACATGTTCTTTTCCTAACAAAAAATCAGACACTACTATACATATGGTTATCGTAGTATGAACCACTTCTGGCCTCCAACAACTGTAAAGAGATAGTTTGGAAAGTTCTATTTACCCTGAAACAAAATGTAAATGAAAACATCAAGTGGATACCTGAGGTAAAACTTTAGGCTGTGACTTAATGTTTTCTGAAAAACTCTTTTAAATTTTTAAGGAAAGTTGCTTCTCAATTCATTCATATAACATTTCATTATTGAGTGATATGGTATTAGGTGACCTTTTGCTAACAGGTGACATTATCCTAAACACATTGAGAAAATGTGCAGTTTGCAAACCTAATAATTTAGAAATTATAAAAGTAAAAAAGACATACAATATTTGGTAGAACACATCTATACCAAGAACAATTAGATCGTGTGCTCAATGTGAATGTGAGGTTAGGCTTAGAGCTCACATTGGCCAAGGAATGACATCTGAAACTCTAGTCTTTTAAAGAGCAGAAGGTAGACAAAATTTGCTCAGCAAATGTGGAGTTATCTGCTCACTTAAGTTTTGACTCAGTCAATCACATAGCTATTATCCCTTGAATTTGAAATGTCATGGAGATTCTACATCTGGGGTCACTTGCAGGAAAATTTATTTAGAATTGAAAGAATATAGTGATCAACCTGATATCACTTATCCCTACAAGTATAACCAAAGCTAGTCAGTTCTCTGGAGACAGAAATGAAAGAAAAGAAAAGAAAAAAAAAAAAAAAAGACCTAATGTTTAGAGAGAAGAAAAGATATGTTGAAAAAAGAAAAAGCAAGTAATGAGAAGGGATGGAATTAGGGAAAAGAGAAAAGGAATTAATATGGGGGTAGTCCGTATCCAAAAGGTTGGAGATGGGAGAGGAGAAAGATGAGCATGGTAAGAAAGGCAGGGAATGAGCAATCATTTAAAGGGTGTTGGGGCAAAGGATGTTAGAAACACTTACCAAATACTTTTCCATGATCATCTAAAAAATAAAATGAAGAGTCCAGGTAAATATGAAAAGAAACAAAGATATATTAATCTTATTGACTATTTTGAAATTATAAATATATTTTTCATTATTCACACTCACACAAAACAGGAACATACATATGGGACATGCATACACACTCAGTAGCATAAGCATATATTCAGACACACGCATACACAAACACAAACGTATACAAAGAAGTTCACACATTCTCAGTGACCAAACCTTCTCTTTTGCACAAGAATATATTCCAGAAATAGAGAGTAACATAAACTGAGTCATTTAAGAACACTGAGAGATAATTCCAGGAAAGCTGTTTTTGGAATTTACCTTTTAAAAAAGCTTATAATCACTTTGACATTAGTTAGATTTTCATTTTCAGTTTGTAAGATATAAGTTATTTGGATGCTAGCACACATGTTGAGAGACCACAGTAGCTTTGGTCAATAAACTAGATACAAATATTTAATTTCAGAATTGGAAACAAATTCTTCCAGAATTTACTGGGTGTCTCTATTCACATTTATGTCACCCATGAACATATCTACATGTCTACTTGACTCTCTCCTAAATGATACACATTTGATTTAAATTCAGTGATGTAAGAAATATAAAATAATCAATACCAATGAAGCAAGTTATAAATTACAGAATATAAAAGTGACTTAGACTAATGCATTACACAACAGCCACACTGAAACTGACAATAATTCCCAGATATGTGATTACCAGCATTAAATGGATAGGAAGTAAATGTTTGCAGATTTTGCAACAACAAGACAAATCACAGAAGGATAAATGGGGAAAACTGAAAAAAAAAAATGGTCCATATAGCAAACATCCTTTGTAAAGACAGAAAGGTGAGACAAAATCATACAAGAAAGTGTGCATATTGACTTTGAAGAAAATGGAGATTGAGCACTGATGACAAAGGTACAATAACAGATGAAACCATGTCTAGCTCCACAGGGAAATACATTGATGAAATTTGCCTTTTTTGACCTAACATTTACTAACAAAGTCAAAGGAACTAATAAACAATTCAGAAAAGGAAGTAACATGACAGGAAGGGAGGAGGACAAAATTTTCAGATATAGCCTTGGTTTTCTTTGTGTCCTAAACTGACACACACTTCTGAGCATTTAACCGTGAGTTTCAAAGGACATCTCACCATTTACGGGATAATGTCATTGTACTTTTATAAATGCCTGGTTTCCAAATGAAGAAGAATGAAAATGACACCATAAAGTGGGGGAGGGGGAGGTCAACCCTCTGTATGAAATAAATGTCATTATATTCATTGATCTTGCATTGAGTCAACCTCCTTTTCCAAAATTCAATGAAAACACACAGAAACTGAACTATAGGAGAGGTACTTGAAAAGGATATTGAAGACCAGGAAAAGGATATTGAATAACAGAGTAAAGATATCCATCTGTCTACAATCCACTTGTAGAAGAAGTTAAGTCAAGCTTCATTGTTATTTAATCACGAAGTTGTGTCTGACTCCTTTGTGACTCCATGGACTGTGGTGCAACAGGTTCCTCTGTCCATGGGATTTCCCAGCAAGAACAGTGGAATGGGTTGCCATTTCCTTCTCCAGGGGATCTTCCCAACCCAGAGATTGGACCTGCATCTCCTGCATTGGCTGGCAAATTCTTTACCACTGAGCCAGCAGGTAAGCATCCATGTCAAGACTACAACATACATAATTTTGATACAGATATGAATTAAATTATCTTTGAAATAAGAAAGTCACTGAAAACTGTCATTAAAAGATGCTAATATTTTAAGGATTTTATCATGCTGCAGGAAAAAAAAATATTTGGCATCTTATTAGGGCAATAGTTTCTTAGATTCTCATGTTTGAGAACCAAGAGAAGAATATAAACAACTCTATATTTCCTGGGATGTATATTTCTTCTCAAAACACTAAACAGAATTCAGGTTACTAAGACCATTATTGTGTCATTCAAAATGTAAAGCAAAAAAAAAAAAAAAATAGAAAGGAAAAGATTACTACTGTTTGAAGAAAAAATTGCAAGAATGACGTTTGAAATATTATTATACCTGGAAATGCATTCAGGCACAGTGGAAGAGAAGTGTTGTTTATGGATAAAGAAACAAAAGCAGAATTTATACAGGCTTTGAAGGGACAATGAACAGGCAAAATTCATCAGCCTGTTAGCAATCTTCTCTGATCTCTACAGGTTTCAGGAAATTTCATTGACCTACATGAGGGCCTGAGATATTGGAACCAAGATGCGTCCTGGCAGATAAACAGGATGGAATCCACTTCCTTTCAACCTGATATTCTTTATCTCATTAAATTTTAAGTAAGCCTATAACAAGTTGCTAAAAATAGATGAAAATTAAATAGAAAGGAAATTATATAGAATGGAAAAGGAATTGAAATAGATTTTAGAAGGGGAAATTAATGAAGTGAACTCTCTATGGGGAAATCTATAAGTAACAATTGGAGAGGTAAAGGTAGACATTCAGAAATAGGGCAATATAAAGAAAGCATGTGGATTATGACAGTGGGAATGTCAAGCCTCAAGAAATCACTCATGTAAATGAAGTTTGTGAGAAAAAAGTTTTGGAATACTTACCAATTTTCCTCTGGGGTCCTTTAGAAAGATAAAATGGGAAATTTAAGGGCAATATCATGGAAATGGTACACCAAGAAACAAAATTTACTGTAAAATTCATATTTAAATTTTAAGTATCCAAATGCAGATACACACACACACACAGTGGCTGAGAGCTCACTTGGTTAAGAGACTATTCTCCAAAGGGAAATAAAGATAAAAAATAAAAGTATTGTATTAATTGTGAAAAAATTAAAAAAAATAATTCTAAAGTTTTCAGTTAAGGAAATGTTCTTTACCTATATTGAATGTACTACTCTTGTTATTATTTGGCTTATTAGCTCTAATAAACACCTGTGCTTTTACTACATAGATGCAGTCAACTTCATTACTACTATAACAAACAGAGATTACAACAACAGGACAAATCACAGAATGTGGGAAATTGAGTAACAAATGAATGTCACACAACCATTGAAAAGACAAAAGGATGAGGCAAATTATAGAAGAAAATTAGTATCATGACTTTGAGGAAGATAATGATTGAGCATTGAAGACAAACGCTCAATGACAGATGAAACTACGATTCAATACCCAGGTCGTAGCACATTACGTACCCAATACATTAGCATGATCTTCCCTTTTTTTGCCTAACAGTTATGGACAGTCAAAAGACAAATACAAAATTCACCCCAAAAGAAGTAACATGCAAGAATGGAGGGGGACAAAATTTTCAAACACTGCCATCATTTTCTGAGGGACTTAAACAATATACGTTTCTGAAAATCAGAATCATGAGATTCAAAGGCCATTTCACCACTTAGAGGGAAATACATCTTTCTTGGTGGTTCAGATGGTAAAGAATCTGCCTACAATGCAAGAGACCTATGTTCCATCCCTGGGTCGGTAAGATCCTCTGGAGAAGCGAATGGCTATCCACTCCAGTATTCTTGCCTGGAGAATTCCATGGACAGAGGAGTCTGGTGGGCTGTGGTCCATGGGGTCACAAAGAGCAGGACATGATGAGTGACTAACACTTTCACTTTTCACTTTTTTCATGGTGCACTTCCATATATGCCTGGGTTGCAAAAAGAATAAGATTGAAAATGACACCATGCAAACAGGTAGCAGAGCTTGCCCTCAGTGATAAAAGTCGTATCAGTAACTG
Organism: Muntiacus reevesi; assembly: GCF_963930625.1. NCBI lineage: Eukaryota > Metazoa > Chordata > Mammalia > Artiodactyla > Cervidae > Muntiacus > Muntiacus reevesi. The sequence goes on along the minus strand of NC_089268.1, from coordinate 27,280,774 downwards.
GTCTTGTCTTACTCCATTGCCCTTTTTAAGAACATGCAGATGACAAAGAACACTCATTTGCAAGAGGGGTACTTGAGAAGACATGAGGAGGGACTGAGTCCCTTTGTCCACAAATCTACCTGTAAGAGTAATCATTTAACTCCTGTCAAATACATTTATTTGATATTACTGAGTTGAATTTCCTTTGAAACAAAAATTCACTGAAAACTGTCATTAAAGGATAACAAAATTATTAAAATTTTATCCCCTTTTAGAAAAAAAATTTTCAGTGATGCCCCAGGACAATGGTTTCATTATCTTTTACATCAAAAATTGAGACTTGAAAGAGAATACAAACAAGTGAACATTTCCTGAGATACAAATATAATATTGAAAATCTTAAATTCAAGTGTTTGGATAAAATACTCAAGCTCAGTGGAAGAATGTGCCTCAAGTTTATAGATGAAGGAAGAATATCAGAGTATACACAGGCTTTGAAGGGACAAAACAACTGCACTCTGTAGGCAGTTTCTCTCAACTCTGCAGGTCTGGGAAAGTCTCATTGGCTTAAATGTGGATCGGTGAAATTGGACTGTGATAGACGTACTAACTAGGGAGGTGTCCTGGGAGACACACAAAGTGAACTCCTAACCCAATGCTCTTTATCTCATGAACTTTTCAGTAAGCCTTATGACAAACTACTAAAAAAAAGTAGAAAAAATAAAGAAAGTGTCAATAGGAAATAAATGATACATAATAGAAAAAAATAAATTGAAATGGATTCTAGGTTGAGAAAATACATGGAGGGGACTTTCTATGGGGATGTTTATAAATAAAATCTACAACTGCAAAGTTACACATCCAGGAGAAGAGCAAGACAAGGAGAAGCCTTAAGTCTGGAAAGATAAGGCTGCAAGCAATTCAGTCATGTAATAGGGATTTGTGAATACCAAGTTATTAAAATACTTACTGTTTGGTTTCTGAGGTTCTTCAAAAAGATAAAATGAAAAGTTTAAGGTCAATATCATGAAAATGGAAAACCAAGAAACAAAATTTATTATAAAATATATAAATAAATTTATAACTATCTGAATGCAGATACAGAGACACACACCACACATAGGGGATGGCATCTTACATTGTCAATAGAAGAATAGGAGTTAAAAAAAAAAATCATCTTAAGAAAAAACTATTAAAATAATAGTTTTGAAGTTTATATTTGAAAAATATTTTGGGCATCCCTAGCGCCTCTGTGGTAAAGAATCTGCCTGCCAATGCAGAAGACATGGGTTTAATTCCTGGCCCAGGAAGATCCCACATACCACAGAGCAGCTAAGCCCATGTGCCATCACTATGGAGCCTGTGCTCTGGAATTCAGGAACCACAACTACTGAGTCCACGTGCCACAACTACTGAAGCCTGTGCACTCTAGAGCTTGTGATCGGCCCACAACAGAGAGACGTCATTGCAATGAAAAGTCCACACACCACAACTGGAGAGTAGCCTCTGCTCTCTACAACTAGAGAAAAGCCTGCACAACAATGAAGATCCAGCAGAGCCAAAATCTAACTAAATGAAATTATACATATATACATATATATATATATATATATATTCTTTAGCTTTTTTGCTATTTTGTCATAACAAGTGATTTATTATTAGGGTTATTAGTTTTATTTATTATTTATTATATATTATTATTAATTATTTGGCATTAGAGTTATTAGCTGTAATAAATTCTTTGAGTTGTTACTTAATGGATGGTGTCCATTTCATTATTATAATACCTAAGATGTCTTTGAAGACATGAACATTGACTTAACATCTTTGACCAGTGTTGCAAAGGAAATGCAGGATTTGTTTCCTGGATAATTCTATTCATATTTTTATCAACTGATGAATACATAAACTTTTGTAATAGGAATTTCTATTTTAAATAATACCTAAGTGAAGTACTTCTTAATGGAATCACATAGTGGTTGTAAAGCAAATGACTAAGCATATATTGGAGAAAATTCATACTTCAGAATCCTGAAAATGCAGAATTTTGAAATGTATAACTAGTAAAATATAGTTGACCCAAAAGAAAAGTCTGCCTGGAATGTATCAAGAAAAGAAATCACAGAAGTAGTAATGGGGGAAATTGAGTTACAAAGGCAGAAGGCAGGCTTCATCTGGAAAGACAATAACAAGACAAACCATGATGTAACACATGCATGATGGTGTTGAGGAAGATGATAACTGAGTGACGAAGACAAAGTTATGAGAAACACCCGAAAGCATGCTAAGGTTCACAGTAAAACATTCTGTGAGACATGCTTTTTTCCATCTTTAATTTATTAATGGAATATAATAGAGAAAACAACTATACATTTAAAATAGGAAGAAAATGGCATAAAGGGAGGGAGGAGGTCAAATATTTTTTTAATGCTTCCTTGGTTTTCTCTTAGGTTAAACTGACAGACACTTATGAGAATCCGAACCACATGGTTCATGTCCATCTCACTAATGAGGTCATGTAGTTTGAAGTTCATACACTCATTTCCCAAATGGATATACGATGGGAAACAGCCCCATAAGAAGAGGCAGATTAGCAGTTTCTCCAGGTTAAGCAACATCAATCTTTGGTATTGTGTTGGTCCTTCTAACTATATAAAAATAAAAAAAAAATAAATTAATACCATTAGCAGACATACTGGAGATATATTTAAAAACTGATGAGTAAGCAAACAGTAAGGGACCTTTCTCTACACATGGGTTAATGGAGAATCAGGTGCCTCCGACAAAATATAAAGAGATATCTTGCTAAATTCAATTTCTCTGAAATAAAAATGTAAAAGAAAAATATCAAGAGGATAGGGGTGATAAAAACTTAGCATATGAAATCACATTTCCTGAAGAAATCTTTTAAAAGATTCCAAGAAAAAATCACTACTTTTTTCACTAACACAACATTTCATTAATAAGAAATATGTTATGAAATGATCCTTCTTTAACTGGGAAAATCTTAAGAAAAAAAATGCAGTTTTCAAAAACTAGTAATTTTGAAAGAAAGCACAATATTAGGTAAAACATTGATTAACCTCAGATCAAGTGGTTAATAAGATCAAGGTTTATTGGAGAGTTAGCTTAGAGCTCACACTTGACCAATGAATGACATCAGAATTTATAGTCTTTGGAGGAACAGAAGGTAGAGAAGCTTTACTTAGTAAATTTGGAGTTTTCTTTTCACTTAAGTTTTGGGTCAGTATCAGTTGAGTGGATATTGTCCCTTGAACTTGACAGGTCATAGAGATTCTACATCAATGGTCATTTGCATGAGAACATATGCAGGATGGAAGTGATGTGGTGATCAACCTAACATACCTCAAGTTTACAATAATAAAAATAAAATCAACAAGTCTCTGGAGACATATGAATTTTTTTAAAGCTAGTGTTAACAGAAATAAAAGTTTTCCAATGACACCAAGGAATGGGAAGAGATGAAATTACGTAAAAACAAATAGAAAAAATTACAATGGTTGTAGTCTATATAAAATATTGCTAAATGAAGGGAGAGAGATGAGTCAATGAATGAAATGCAAATAGAAAGGCAGACAATGTTACAATTATTTATAGGTTTATGGAGTAGAGAGTGTCAGAAAAATTTACCAAATATTTTTCGAAGATCCTCTGAAAAATAAAATGAGAAGATCTATGTAATTATTTTAAAAAACAAAGACAATTCACTTTATTTAAAATATTGCTTGTAAAAATTAAATTTATTCTTATTCTAAAACATACAAATACAGAACAGTAAGACACATCTGGAACATAAATATACACAGGAGCACACAGACACACACACATTTAACACATTCACAATGACCAAACCCTCACTTTGCTCAAAGATATGCTCTAGAAATCGAGGGGGGCATAAAGTAAGTCAGTTTACTATACTGAGAGATAATTTTAGGAATTTTAATTCTAGAAGTAATCTTTTTAAATAGTTCATAGTCTCTTTGTCATGAATTAGGCTTTCGTTATTCAGTTTGTGCTTCTGTTAGGTCCATACTATTTTTGTCCTTTATGGGGCCCATCTTAATATAGAAAATTCTTAAAGAGATGGGAATACCAGACCACCTCACCTTCCTCCTGAGAAATCTATATGCAGGTCAAGAAGCAACAGTAAAAAGTGGACAAGGAACAACAGACTGGTTCCAAACAGGAAAAGGGGTACCCTGCTTATTTAACTTATATGCAACGTACATCATGAGAAACGCTGGGCTGGAAGAAGCACAAGCTGGAAGCAAGATTGCCAGGAGAAATATCAATAACCTCAGATATGCAAATAACACCACCCTTATGGCAGAAAGCAAAGAAGAACTAAAGAGTCTCTTGAAGAAGTGAAAGAGGAGAGTGGAAAAGTTGGCTTAAAACTCAACATTAGGAAACTAAGATCATGGCATCCAGTCCCATCACTTCATGGCAAATAGATGGGAAAATAATGGAAATAGTGAGGGACTTTATTTTCTTGGGCTCCAACATCACTGCAGATGGTGATTGTAGTCATGAAATTAAAAGACACTTGCTCCTTGGAAGAAAAACCCTGACCAACCGAGACAGCATATTAGAAAGCAGAGACATTACTTTGCTAACAAAGGTCCATCTAGTCAAAGCTATGGTTTTTCCAGTAGTCATGTATGGATGTGAGCGTTGGACTATAAAGACAGCTGAGAACAAAAAAATCCATGCTTTTGAACTGTGGTTTTGGAGAAGAATCTTGAGAGTCTATTGGACAGCAGAGAGATCCAACCAGTCAATCATAAAGGAAGTCAGTCCTGAATATTCATTGGAAGGACTGATGCTGAAGATGTGAAGAACTGATGCAAAGAACTGACTCACTGGAAAAGACCCTGATGCTGGGAAAGATTAAAAGTGGGAGAAGGGGATGACAGAGGATGAGATGATTGGATGGCATCACCGACTCAATGGACATGAGTTTGAGTAAGCTCTGGCATTTGGTGATGGACGGGGAAGCCTGGTGTGCTGCAGTCCATGGGGTCGCAAAGAGTCAGAGAACACTGAGTGACTGAACTGAATTAAACTGACTCAGTTTGTAAGATAAAATAAGCTATTTGTCTTTCAACAGGGAAACTGAAAGGATAGAATTGTCTAAGGCTAAGTCTATATCTTTAAACTCTATCTGTAACAGTAGTCATATGTTCATTAGATAAATTTTTGAAGTGAATTCCATTGAAATCTAAAATACAGTTGTAATACATCATTACCCAAAATACATTAAACACTAAAGATTATACTCCTGATTGAAAATGATTCAAAGAAAGATATTCCATGTTCTTGGATTATAACTAATAATACTTCTAAAATGTCCATACTACACAAAGCAATAAAAAGTTTAATTTGATCCCTAAAAATTACCTCTGACATTTTTCATAGAACTATAACAAGTAATCCTGAAATTTCTATGAAACAACAGAAGATCCATAATTGTCAAAGCAATCCTGAGGAGAGAGAACCAAACTGGAGTCATAACGCTTCCTAACTTCAGACAGTAGTACTATTTTCCGGGAGAATCATGCAAAATTATTTGTATACCTGACAATGCTTGGACAATATGGTACAGAGAACTGGATAAATGAGCTTCAAATTCAAATTAGCTAATAATTGATGTTTGCCCATGTTTGAGTGGACAATACATGGATAAACATTACTCACATGATAGACATTTCCTCTGATATCTAAATGTTTGCTAAGTATCATTGCCATAGAAATGGTCCCTTGAATCTGATATATATGATGGACACCCTATCTTTGGATGTGTTTCAGAAAGGAAAACAAAACATATCTATCAGACTAATGCCCTTCGTCTCACCGACTGCTAAGTCGCTTCAGTCGTGTCTGACTCTATGTGACCCCATAGACAGCAGCCCATTAGGCTCCTCCTTCCCTGGGATTCTCCAGGCAAAAATACTGGAGTGGGTTGCCATTTCCTTCTTCAATGCATGCATGCATGCTATGTCGCTTCAGTCAGTCTGACTCTATGCGATCTCAAGGACAGCAGCCCACCAGGCTCCTCTGTTCACGGGATCTCTAGGCAAGAACACTGGAGTGGGTTGCCATTTCCTTCTCCAAGAAAGAAGTATATAATCGTTTTATTGGGAGGGAAATGTAGACATTCAGGAGAAGAGCAGACCAATAGTAGATACAGATTAAAAAGCAGAACATTTTAATACAAAGAGAAATCATCATCTTAATAGAGTGGGAGCAACAGGTTTTTTGAAAATTTACCTACTGTCATTGCACGTCTTTCTGAAAGAGAAAAGAAAGAGATCAAAATAAATATAAAAATGGAAAGGTAATTTAAATGCAATGAAAATTTTATGTTTCAAAGTGAACCCACATGGATGTGCACGCAAACACACACATGTACATACCACTGCATGAACACATACACACACTCCCACAATATACACATGTCCAGTGGCTGAGAGCTCAAATTTTTCCAAAGACTGTTTTTCTCAAAATGAAAATGGGCATAAAATGAATGAGTATTCTGATTTGATAAAACTTTTAAGAAACTTCAGTTCTCATGGTACCCTTTAAAAAGTTCCTCATCCTGTTTGATATAGCTAGGCTTTTATCATTCAGTTTGTATGATCTGATAAGTACTTTGCCTTTTAGTTAATATGTACATTCATTTTGATTATTACATCGAAGTGATATAAAGTAGCCACGAACACTGAACTGGAGGCTCTACCACTGAATGGGAGGATCTACCACTACTTCTAATGGTATTACACAATATATCGCCTGGACTCCAGTAATAAAAATATTTTCATCACTAGGAATACATGACACTGTGTATGTGAATTTCTCTTTTCCTAAATAAAATTTCTCTTAAGTTCTTTGAGAAGAAAAATAAAATAATGACGGTGAAGTGGGTCTAAATCAAATGACTTAGGTGTATCTTGGACAAAACTTTCACTTCAGCCACTTTGAAAAACCTAATGGCTACAGAGGACTGGGATCAGTAAAATTTACTTGACTGAAAAGGAATGTCTACATTCATTACAATAACAGGACAAATCAAATAAAAACATTGGGAAAATAATTTAATAGCAAATGAAGATGAAACCCTTAGTTGCAAAGATAAGATCCAGAAAAAAATCATGTAAAATATTCACAACTTAGAGTTGAGATAAATGATCTTTAGAAGTTGAAGTGAAAGGCACAAGTAACAGATGAAACCACATTTACATACACAGGGAAACACACTTATAGGACTTACCTTGTCCCTCTTCACCTTTATCAATAAAAAAAGAAAGAAACAATCCATTCAAAATTAGTCAAGATGTCAGAAAGAAGGAGGACAAAACTTTCAAATACTTCTAAAGTTGTTTCTGAGAGTTGTATTCTGAGAATACAGACTACAATGTTCAAAGACAATCTCATCAATCAAAGAAAGATTTATTGCATTTCTGTACATGATGCACCTCCTGATGACAAAGGGATAAAGTGGAAATTATAGACTGCAAGGCAGTATGATAGCCCTCCCTCTGGGTTAAAGGATATGGGATATGCCAATCATTGGTTTGTGTTGGGCTTTCCACCTTTTTCAGAATAAAAGGAAGCCACAGATTCATAACTAAAAAAGAGGTACTTAGAAAGAGAAAGAGTAGATCAAAGCCACCATTGCCCAATAATCTGTGCATTGCATACAACTTTTTTGAAATATTAAGTCAATAGTAGTTGAATTTCCTCTAAAATAGAAATGACTTTAAAATACAAATACATGGAAACTATTAAAGTTCTAATTGCATTTTATTTGTAATATAAGAGTATCTTAGGCAAAATCCCACACTAATGATCTCTATGTCTTTCACAGGAAAATTGAGAAATCAGAAAAGTAAAAGTGTTAGTTGCTCAGTCGTGTGTGACTCTTTGTGAAACTATGGACTGTAGCCTGCCTGACTCCTCTGTCCATTGGATTGTCCAGGCAAGAATACTGGAGTGGGCTGCCATTTCCTCCTCCAGGGTATCTTTCAGACCAAAGGACTGAACCCGGATCTCCTGCATTGCAGGCAGATTCTTTTTGGTCTGAGAGGTACATAGCAATTGAACATACCCTGTGAATTAAATTCTTTCTACAAATACAAAACAGGAACTGAAGTTTAATAGTAAATAAATTGTTTCATTGCAAAGGTAAAAGAGAAAGAATACCGCTGTTATATACACGAAAATTTCTATGAGAATCATAAAAGAATATTCATATACTTTGTAAGTGTTTTTTACATATTCTAGATGTTATTGTTGCTGTTTAGTCGCTGTGTCATGTTGAACTCCTTTGTGACCCCATGGAATGTAGTCCACCAGCCTCCGTCTGCGGAATTTCCTAGGCAAGAATCCTGGAGTGAGTTGCCATTTCCTTCTCCATGGGATCTTCTCTACCCAGGGACTGAACCTGAATGTTCTGCATTGGCAGGTGTGTTTTTAACACTGAACCACCTGGAAGGTCCAAATATTCATATACTTTGGAATGCTGGGGTAAGACACTCTATACCAGTGGAATAATGAGGCTGAAATTCATCTTTGACTAATGCACAAAATCAGAATTTACACATGCCTTTTTAGATAGACAAACTGAAATCAGCAAATGAGAGTCTTCTCTCATCTCTTAGATTATAAAAGCATCAGTGATATATAAAAACTGGCCCACGCACATGGCCTCTGTGACAGGAGTCCTAATATTGGGTGTGTTCCAGGAAAATGTACAAAATGGAAACGATATCCCTATCAGACTAGTGCCCTTTATCTCATTGCCTTCTGAGTGAAATCAGGGCAAATGCTTGGAGAACAGAAAAACTAATGTCATAGGGAAAGAGCACTTTGGAATGAAAAGAAAGGAATATGGAAAATACAGAAAGAGGGAAGTTGTAAGAAGAGAAACTTAATCTGGGAAAAGTGTGTAAGATGTTAAATGCGTAAGTAAAGGTAGATCCCCAGGAGAAGTGTGAATGGGTGATTGACATCAAATGAAAAAGGAGGGAATGACGCAACAGGAGAGCAAACATTCTACTGAGGTGGGGAGGAGGTTTACAGGATTTCAGAAAATTTACCATTTGATGTCCAATGTTCTGATATTAAAATGGAGAGATCAATGTAAATATCATGTAAATTTCAACTTAATGCAAAATTTATGCATAGTAATAAACTATTGAGGACAATGATGCACACACACACACAAATGCTGTGATACAGGGCCAGTTTTACCCTGAGAGTATACTCCCTGAAATAAAAATGTTATTAAATTAGTGAATTTAGTATTCTGCAAGAAAATTTTATGAATAGTAGTTCTCATGGCTGCCTTTGAAAATGTTCCTTATTATTTCAGACATTACTTAGGGTTTTATTATTCAATTTGTATGATTTCATAAGTATACTGGTTTTCAATTTATACACACTGTATTGACTCTATTTATTATACAATTTGTTTTCCATAATAAATACTAGACAAGAGAATCTTGAAGCACTGCTTCCAGAAATACTCCAGAGAAATTTACCTAAGCACCTCAATTCATTTTTTAACCAACTGATACATGTATACATAACCTGTGTTTTGTAAGTGTCTATTTTTAATACATGCCTAACTAATGTTCTTATTAATAAAATTCCATGAAAAGAAGAAAATGAAGTGTTACATAGCAGTGAAATGTAACTGTAATGGTTTAAATCAAATGACCTGACATATCTAGGACAAATCTTTCCCATCTGCATTATGGGAAATGCCAATACTTTAGATGTATATGTTTAATAAATTGGCTGCCTTCAAAGGAATATCTGCATAGATTACAACAAAAACAAATCAAAGAAGAAACATGGGGTATTTGAGTAGCAAATGATGATGGCAAACTTCAGGGCGAAGATAAGGTTGGAGAAAATAAAGTAAACATATGTAAGTTCAATGAGAATGATGGTTTAAGGGGTTTAGAGAAAATACAAAAAGCAGATAATACTTTGATTATGTGCACAGGGAAATACATTAATGCGATTTGCCACTTTCTTCTTTATATTTATTGAGAAAATAAAAGCAAGAAAGAAACTATTAATTCAAAATGAGGGCACAATGTCAGGAAAAAAGGAAAACAGAACTTTCAAAGACTGTTACAGTTTTCATTGTGATCCTAACTGGCACACATTTCTGAGAACTGGTGCTACAAAATTGAAAATCATCTCACCAATCAGAAAAAAAAACTCTGTGTGTGTTTCACTTACTTATACCCCTTATTGAAAAAGGAACAAGATTGCAAATGTACCACACAAAGAAGTAGACTGAAATGCTATTCTACTTCTCTGGGATAAAAGATATATCAGTCATTGGTCTTATATTTTACCTCCTACATCTTTCAGAATAAAATGAAAATACACACTTATTCCTAAGAGAGATACTTGGAAATAGATGAAAAGAATAGTATAAAGCTCCCCATCTGTCCACGACTCTATCTGTGGCTATAGTCATATAAAGATTATATACCTGTTAAATCAGTATATTCTTGAGTTGAATTCTCTTCGAAACATGTATATTATCTAGGGTGAAACAGATCACCAGCCCAGGTTGGATGCATGAGACAAGTGCTCAGGCCTGGTGCACTGGGAAGACCCAGAGGGATCGGGTAGAGAGGGAGGTGGGAGAGGGGATTGGGATGGGGAATACGTGTAAATCCATGGCTGATTCATGTCAATGTATGACAAAACCCACTGAAATATTGTAAAGTAATTAGCCTCCAACTAATAAAAATAAATGAAAAAAAAATTTCCATGACAAAACTATCATTAAAAGAGGTCATTCAACTTCTAAGAGGTGTATTTGGGTATAAGAAATATGTTTTTAAAACACTTACAATATTGTAAAGTAATTAGCCTCCAACTAATAAAAATAAATGAAAATATATATATATATATAAATAATAAAATAAAATTCTCTTATTCTGAAAAAAATAAAATAAAATAAAACACAATAATCATTGTCCATGCATTTCACATGAAAAATTAAGAATTAAGAGATGTACTATGATTGAGCACTCCCTGTGCTATAGAACTCCTCTTTACATATTTAATAGAAATTGCAGTTTGTTTAATAATAAGTGTGACATTGAAAATACCCAAAACACAAAACAATGTTTATGGATAAAAAAAATTCTGAGAATACTCATGAGAAATACTTTTACACCTGGGATTCTTTGGACAATAAGTTCTGTCACAGAGAATAAACCTTCATTTCTCATTGTCTAGTGGATTCTAACATAAATTTCATAGACTTTGATAGAACAAAGGATGGACAAATTTCTCTCAGTATGTGAGATCACTTCTCATCTCTTTTAGTTTGGGCAAGTTTCATTGGCATCAAAATGAGCCCTTAAACTTGAGATATGTGCCAGAGTTCTCATCTTGCAATGTGTTCTGGAACAATATGCAGAATGGAAACAGTGTGCCTTTCCACTGAATGCTCTTCATCTCAACAACTTCTTAATGAAACTATAACAGATCACAGAAAGACAGAAAATACTAATGAGTACGGGAACAAAATTATATGGAGCAGAAAAAGTGAGAACTGAAAAACAGTATTAGAGAAACTAAGGAAAGAACATAATCTGAAGATCTGAAGCTTAAAAATTAGGGAGGGGAAGGGAGAGAGGTAGGAAAAGAACCAGACAAGGAAAGGTGTATAGATTAAGAGCATGGGGATCTCAAGGGCTCAAGAAATCAATCATGTGAGAGCAGTCTGTGAGTAACAAATTTTCAGAAATTTTACCATTTTTTTCCTGAGGATCTTCTGAAAAATAATAGGGGAGATCAATAAAAACATAATGTAAATACAAATAAAATGCAGAATTAATTCAAAATTTATGTTTAAAACTGATCATCACAATTCAGATAAACACATTCTTACACACACATACAAGCATGCATACATTGCATGTAGGTACACATAAACTGCCTACAGATGCACCATGTGTAAGGTCTGGATTTTGTCCATAGCATGCATGCATGCTAAGTCACTTCACTCATGTTCAACTCTTTGTGACCCACCAGGCTCCTCTGACTATGGAATTCTCCAGGCAAGAATACTGGAGGGGGTTGCCATGTTCTCCAGGGGATCTTCCCAACCCAGGGACTGAACACTCGCTCCTGTGGCTCCTGCACTGAAGGCAAATTCTTCACTGCTGAGGCACCAGGTAAGTACTGTCCATAGCATATTCTCCCCCAAAGGGAAGCTGGCATGAAATGAATGAATGAACTGTATTGAGAAAAATTGTCAGGAATATTTCTTCTCATGTTCACCTTTTAAAAATGATCCTGATCTCTTTTTTCACTAGTTAAGCTTTTATTATTCAGTTCATTGAGATTTAATGTTTTATTTTGCTTTTAACTACTGCATATATTCAATTTTATATTGCAAAGGGTATGTGGTATAGAATTGCCACAGATGTTAAATTAGAGAATATTGAATTAGTGCATTGTAATATATTACAGGGTAATTTTTCTGTGTTACTCTATTTATAAAATTTTCATCAACTGATGAACCCATAAAACTATGTTTTGTGAATTTCTATTTAATGCCTAAAATAAATTCTTCTTAATGAAATTCCATAAAAGCAAAGGAGACAAATCTTTAATGGCAGCAGATTAAATCTAAGTCAAATGATCTTAATATATATATTGTGGATAAAACATTCAAATTAGCCATGTGGAAAATGTCAGCACTTCAGAGGTGTGTGATTAATAATATTTCCTTGACTCAAAAGGAATATCTGCATAAATTAAAACAACCTGACAAATTAGAGTCAATAACAGAGAATGACGAATAACTGATGAAGCTAACTTTCAGTTGGAAAGATAAGTTTCAGGAACAAATCATGATCTTTGGGTGTGAAGAAAAAGGTGTAAGTCATAAATGAGATCACTCAAGGTAAATGGTGAAATACATTTATAGGAATTACCTTTGATTTCTTCACATTCATGAATAAAATAATTGAGAGAGAAGCAAATCAATATAAGGGCACAATATCAAGAAGGGAGGAGGATAAAGATTTTACACATTTCTATAGTTTTCTCCCGAGCCCTAAGTGATACACATTTTGTAACCATGAAGTTCAAAGACCATCTCACCAAACAGAGTAAATACTGTTTTACTAGAATACATCATTTGCTGTCAAAACAACTAAGCTTGAAAATGATACCATATTAGAAATAGAATAGCACTTCCTTGGGGATAAAGATGTATATATAAAAAGCATTGATTTTTCATTGAGGTTTACATCTTCCAGAATAAAATAAAGACCTACACTTACACAAGAAAGATGCTTATAAAGAGATAGAACAACAACAGAATAAAGGCACCCTCTGCCCAAAAGTATTTTAGCAGGAGTCAGATAAAGCCCAGTATATGTATTAATTTGATATATTCCCTTATTGAATCCCCTTGAAATTAAAAGATAAGTTGAAGAAATGGCATGAGAAAGAGGATGCTATAGTTCTAATGATTACATTATTGTAAGACAAAAATGGGAACATTCTAGAATAATTCCTTCACATTCATGTAAGTGAAAATTAGGTCACAGGCCACACAATGCACTTGACTCCTGCTTCTTTTGACACACAACTGGTAAGAGGAGAGATCCATTAGAATCAACATCCCAGACAAAGGATATTATCTATCTCCATTGCTACTTTATTTGATTATATCATGAGTTCTTGCCAATGAAAAGTGAGCAAAATTAAAAGGGTTATTTCTTGCCTGGAACCTGTTTCCGTTGTGACTTTCTCATGACTTCGTTCTGCATGAAAAGGAAAAATATTAAAGTTACTTACTTCATAATTTTTATTAAATTCATTCAATTTCCCAGTTTTCTTACTCTGATGAAATACACATAGCAAAATGTTTTATCTTAACCATTTTCCAGTGTAGAATTTGATTGTGTTAAGTATATTCATATTGTGCAACCATCAGGAACAAGCATCTTGCAACAATGAAACTCGGTACCTATTAAAAAATAATATCTATGGTTCCCTCTTTTCAATCCCTGGAAACAATCATTGTACTTTAGTTTTCTTTCCTTTTTTAAAAAAAATCTCCCTTTTCTTCATGCTCCAGTTACTGGTAGAGCTGCATTCTACTCTGTTTCTGTGTTTAGATTTCTTTTTTTTTTTTTTTTGAGTCCACATATAAATCTGATCTTGCAATATTTATCTTTATATGTCTGGTTTATTTCACTTAGCAAAATGTCTTCCAGGCTCATTTGTCTTGTCACAAAAGGTAATATCTTATTCTTTCTTAAGGCCAAATAATATATCATTGTATTCTATATATATTCTCCTTATATACTTGTCTGTTGATGTACAATTAGGTTTTTCAATGTCTTTGTTACTGTATAATGCATCAATGAACATGAGTGAAGGTATTGCTTTGTGCTCCTGTTTCCTGCTAGTGGTTTTATTGCCGGACCAGCCGGGAGATTTCAGCGAGCAACACGACGCATTCCTTTAGGCTAAGAAATAAAGACACAGGACAGATGGGGTCGAGAGGATCGCTGCAGTCAACGATGCTCCTTTATTTCTCTAAGCTTCATTTATACTTAAACCAAGAAGGAGACATCACAAAGAAAATTCTTCCCCATGTACATCATCTTAAGATAACAATAATTAGAACTCTCACTAGGCGCCAGAGCACAGGAATGGCATCCTGATTTATCTTAGGGGTAATTGTAAAAAGGCTATCTGTCTGCGTCTTGTGTGCATTCAAGGCTTACTAGTGTTGTGTTTATCTTTAGATAGTAAATTCAGAGGGGTGGCGGGACAGAGAGCTATGTCCTTGAAGGAACCCTTGATAATCAAGGCAGCTCCCAGAGTCAGCTCTTTCAAGCCACTCCCCACATTTTATGATTTCAGATCTTATGTTTAAGTAATTCACAAGGGAAATAATATCAGAAGGAAAATCAGAGAATCAGAAAAGAATAAACAATATCAGAAGTGGTAAATATCTATGTGTATATGTGTAAGTAAGTGTGAATCACTCAGTCATGTCCAACTCTTTGTGACCCCAAGGATTATGGCTTGCCAGACTCCTCTGCCTATAGGGAATTCTCCAGGCAAGAATACTAGTAAGTGGGTAGCCATTCCATTCTCCAGGGGATCTTCCTGAGCCAGGGATTGAACTTGAGTCTCATGCATTGCATGCAGATTCTTCATTGTCTGAGCCACCAGAGTAAATATCTAGATATATAGTGTAGTTAACTTTCTCTTATTTTCTCTTAAAGACATAAATATTTGATTTATAAAAAATTGAATATTGACATGTGTTTTTCATAAAGTACAGAAGGCAGGAGAGTTAAAAGGACCTACATTGTTGCTGTTTCTATATTTTGAATAAATATAAAATGCAAGAATGATGTAAAATATTAGAGCTAAAAAGTCAAAAGATAAAACAATATCCTATCCTGAAATTATTCAAATAATCCAAAGAAAACTGAAAAGGGAACACAAAGGTCAAAAATCAGAGGAGGTAAGTAAAAATATATACAAAATGGAAGACATGCATCCTACTATATCAAGAACTACACCAATGCACTGCAGAACATACTCTAGAAGCAAATTGAATGCAGAATATCACAAGAAGAAAAGCAATACTTACACTACTTTGAATGCTTTTTCAGCAACTTGTCAATTTTCACAAAACAACAAAAATCTACAAAATAAAAGAAACAAATAATGGAGAAAAAAATTAAAAGTCAAAATTTGGGTCTTTGCAGAGAGCAGCGAAATTGATAAAATATTCATCTATCAGATCAAGAATAATACAGATCAAGAGATACTGCAAATCACCAACATTAGGAATAAAGGTGGAGCTGTCACCATTAATTCTGTATATATTAAAAGGATAATGACAGAATATTTTATCAACTTATAGGGCAAATTGGATAAGCTTGATTAAATTTTTAAAAATTCCTTGAAAATACACCCTACTAGAGGTGATGCAAGAGAAACATAAAATATCATAGTCCCTAAGTCTATTAAAGAAATGGAATTTATCAAAACTTTTCCTCAAAAAAAGTTCAGAATAATGATTTCACTGGTGAATTCTTCTATTTAAGGAAGAAATAGCATGTCTTTTACAAACTCTTGCAGAAAATAGTAAATGAGGAAACATTTATCAGTTTGTTTCATGAGATGAGTATATATCGAAAACAAAAGCAGGCAATGATATTACACAAAAAGTAAGTTTTCATACCAACAGCACTCATAGGCAAAAATAAATCCTTTACAAAGAAATTACAACTCCAAATCCAAAATATATGAGAAGACTGGAGTCAGCAGAATTTATCACCACAATAGAAGACTGTTCAATACTCTTAAAGCAATCAGTGCAACCCATCATATTAACAAAATAAAGAGAAAAAAAAATAGGTAATCATTTCAAGGACTTTTAAAAAAGCATTTGAAAAAATATGCCATCTGTTCATAGTTTAAAAATACTAAAATGCCATTGTAATAGCAATGTGGGGAATCTCCTCAACTTGATCAATGACATTCATGAAAAAAGTCCTAAAGTTTATATTGTACTTAATGTTGAATTATTGAATGTTTCCTCCAAGATTGAAAAACAGGAAAAGGAACCCATTCTCACCACTTTTCATCAATAATTTACTTGAGGTACTAGCCATTGCAGTAAAAAGGAAAAGAACATTTAAAAATCAGAAAGTTAAAAAGTAAAACTATCTCTATTTGCAAATAATGCATAGAATATACTTGTAAAATTTCTAAGGAATTTACAAAGCATCTGCACCTAATAAGAGTATTTAACAAGGTTACAGAATACTGTTAATATACAAATATCAATTTAACTTTATGTATTAGCAATAGACAGATGACAAATTAAATATAGAAAATGCATTCATAGTAACAAAAGTGTAAAATACTTAAGGCTATGCATCATAAAAGGCATGCAGTATATCTTCTGTGAAAACTGCCAGCTATTGTTAGGAAAAATTAAAGAAAGCATGAAGGGAGAGAAATTCCATTTTTTTTCTTTTACAATTTATAAGACTCATAATTGTTAATTTTCTATTCTCCCTAAAATAATCTACAGCACCAACCACATCCCCATGAAAAATTTAGCTGCTTTTTCCTTTGTGGAAATTCACAAACTGATACCAAAGGGCCTAGTTTAGTCAAACAATATTAAAATGAGGAAAAAAGTAAGAGTTTATATATATATATATTTGATTTCAATAAAGGTACATTAACTCAGAAGTATGTCTTTAGCATTAGGAGAGATACATTGACTAATTAATCTGAATGAGAAATACAGAAATCCATCCATATTTATATGCTTAAATAATTAGCAATAAAAGTGCCAAAGCCATTCAATGGGAGAAAGAATAATTTTTCAATGAATGGCATTGGAACAACTGAGTATTCACTTAGAAAAAAAACCCAGCAACTCTAACTTCATAATATTTAAAAAAATCAAATATTAGTAGAGTTGCATATAAAACAAATTATAGATGTTCTAGAAAAGTACACAGGGGGAATTTTCAAGACTTTAGGCAAGTATTTCTTAGAACATATAAAACATGAATCAAAAATAATTTATAAATTGGATCTTAAAAATTTTTAATTTTGTTCTTCAAAATATATAATCAAGGAAAGAAAGGAAAATATTTACAAAATAGCTGCCAATTTTTTTGTGATACAGCATGACCAATTCTGCAGGTAATCTATTCCTTTATGGGATGACAGAGCATAGTATTCTCAAATCGGCAGCAAAAGTCTAATTGGTATAATTCCTTTGTTTTCTTAAAAACTAAAGCTTTGATTTGAGCATCTATATGAAGGAAAATAGAATTATGTTTTTAAATCTTACAGGTCTCTTTTTACATGCATTGCGTTATCATGGTTTTCATGTCCTGTTTTGCTGTTGTTTAGTGGCTAAGTCATGTCAGACTCTTTCACAACCCCACAGACTGTAGCCTGCCGGGTTCCTCTGTTCTTGCGATTTCCCAGGCAGGAATTCTGGAGTGGGTTGCCATTTCCTTCTCCGGGGATCTCCCTGACCCAGAGATTGAACCCGTGTCTCTTGCAACTCTCCTGCATTGCAGGTGGATTCTTTACTGCTGAGCCACCAGGGAAGCGCATCCTGTTTTAGACATTGAGATTAAATAAGTAAAAGGGTACAAAGAAGTCTTTTGAGGGATTTCAGTTTATAAAGGATTGACTTTAAGTAGAGAAGTACAAGGCAGAAACAGGCCTCAGAATGTTCTCACCTAACAGATAAAAAATGTCCGTTGGTCAGATGGTGGTGGAAGGAGAATTCAGAAATGAAGGAAGGACAGAGACTATGGAGGGGATCCATGACCAATAGGGAAAGAGCCAGACTAGTTTTGAGGACGAGAGAGCAGGGTGAAGGCCCAGTATCCAACGCTGGAGAGAGCTCGGCTCTTCTAGAGGAGCTCTTAAGGTTTCTAACTAGGAAAAGAAAAAATAAAAGATGGACAAATCATGAGGACCAGAGCCACTAAATCTAGATCCTTTTACCTAAATTCACCATGTCTTTATCGAGCTTTCTCAGGCCCTTCATGCACACACACACACCCACACACACATGCACTCCACTTCTAAATTCTTAAGAGACAAATACTTTAAACTCACCTGTCTCAATTATCAACAAAGCAGTGTCAGTTTCCTCTCTTCTCTTGAGCCCCCTCCGAAACACTGAAGCTTAGTCAGCTTCTTCCTCCCTGCTCTGTGACCAACAGGGATATGAGGGCAGCACAAGGGCCGGAAGCCGCAGAGAAAGGAACTCTGGACTGCACTTTACTCCTCTGCGTTCATAGGACGGTAATAAACACGGCGCACATGAACCTAAAGCTGATACATGCGCTCATGTGAAGACACACACACATTTAAAAAGTCTGTGAAGAATGGCTGTCCTTCTTCCTGCTTTTATTACGTTGTTTCCAAGAGAATAGTGTAGAGGTAGATATTTAAGTAAAATATTATCATATTGACTTTCTAGAATTCTGTTATTCCCTTTTTCAGAGTAAGAAAGTGTATATATACACACTTTCACTATATATGTATATATGTGTGTGTGTATATATATATATATATATGCTTTCATTATATATATATTTTTTTAAATCTAAACTAATAAAGTTTGTGGAAAATCTACCTGGGACATTGAGGGTGGCTGATTCTTAATTTTACAGTCCCATAATTGTTTATAACCTGTGTGTGCAAAAAGTTCTGATAGATATTTACAATTGTCAAGAGTTTGCTCTCTCCAGGATACCCCCAAGCCTTAAACAATATCAATCCATAAAACTAAATTAGAGATTCTAATAGTTGCTACAGGCAATAACTCAGAAACAACCCAGCTTTCATTTGTTGGTCATTTGCACTAAATTTTTAGGATATAAACTAAATGCTAGGGGTTATTACCTGAGTATATTAGATACATCTTGATTCTTCCCATTTTGATCCCTGCTTGAGAACACCACTGACCCTCACGGCTGTCAGTCCCCATGCTCACATCAGCATCATGCATTTCTTTGGCCTCGGAGTCATTCATTCCGTGTCTGAGAATGATCCCTGCTCTCAGGTGGGCAATTTGGACCACCAAGCACAAGATGTTCCCATATCTACCCCTTCCTCCTGTCAGACAAAGTAGCAAAAATATGTGTCTCGAACATGTTGTAGATGAGAAATGCAGAACTCTGCTATTTGGAGGATGTATTTGAAAATAACAGAAAAGATTAAAAGCAGATTTTAATGGTCTTGTATGCACAAAGGACATCAGATGAGCAAGCTCCTCTAGACCCTACCTTCTTCTTTGATTCCTAGAATTTCAAGAACTTGAAGAAAATTGTGGCCATAGTTTTGTGAATGTATAAATATCATGATGTCAAGGTGATGGTTTTCATATCCCTCTTAATCTATGAGCCTATTACTTGCTATTTACTGCCTTACTACTGGTGAAATTGTTGTTCCATATCAGTGTGAAAATATCAAATCGGAAAAGCTTAAGCCCCAAATAACACCCAAGTCCTACCATTAAAATCCTATTGAAAATATCAGGAATTTCTGCCAAGTAAGTGTATTTAACTTTCTAATCTACTCAGTTACAGACCTTTGGTCTATTTCTCTACAGTTAACTCACTATGGAAGCCAGAAAAAAAGTTAATACTGATAAATGCATTCTGGGGAATCTTCAGAAATCCTTCACTTTAGATCCTAATCTTATTGGTAAAAATGACCGGCTCAGCTTCCCTAGATTGAGACTAGCTTGTGTCTTGCTCAGATATGTCATTCCTCTCTGTAACTTCCCTTCCATTCAGTTTTCCACACACACACACACACACACACACACACACACACACACACACATATATATATATATATATATATTTACTTTTGGAGTGTGTTGTGATTTTGTGTGTCTATGATTTTGTGCTGTGTTACTTTAAGTGTGAACTCCATGGGCCAACCTATTGGTGTCAGAATGGGAATTGAGCCTGGCACACCTCTTATAGGGGCAGATGAGGAAATGCCATGATACACATTCCTCCAAGTGCATACATTTATCTCAAAATGTATTTTCAATAATAGAATTAAGTCAAATATCAAATAAAAGGATAATCATTTACTTATCCCATCTAATGTTCAGAATCCTTGCTCTCCAGCTTTTAAAATTTTTATTAATTCATACTTGCTTGTGCAGCATTGAAAAGGGTGAAAACTTAGTTAAGTGCTTTTAGAACAAATGGACAGTTGAGTTAATGGATTTCATATGCCTTTATATTATTTTTATGACTCTATTGCAATCTACATTTTTAAATAATTCATATGACATAATTCATGCATTTTCTTTTTCAAGAGCTTGCTGATTTTCCCATCTCCATATTTCTCCATGAATCCTCTACTGAGTGTAATCAGGAGCCTCTCTCCCTGTCATTCTCTTTCTCTTCGCTCCCTTCTTAGTATGTTCTTGATCTTTGAACATAGGACTTTAGAAAATATGAGAAGGGACTACAAATGTTTTTATTGCCCAGATAAGAATGATTGCAGAAATAAACCAGCCGAAACTAATACTTAGCAAAGATATCTTTCTGGACTATAAATTGTTTACCTTTGTATTTCGTCCATAAGGTTGGGATGGGGGTGTATTGCTCTTACTGCTGGGAGAGGAGCTTAATGTAGACAACTTTTTTGTGTTTCAGTGTTAAAAACTTAGAGAATCCTCTAGGTTTCATAAAAAGGAACTAAAATATTCATACTTTTCAGAGGCAAAGGTCATGATAAAATTGGTGCATGAGAACAATTAGAAGAAAGATTTGAAAAGGACCTAAAAAGCCAATATACAGATCAGAGGGACTTTCAGAAAGAGTAGAAAGAAAAATGCAAGAACCCCACAGAATGTTGGAAGATAATTTCTGCACAGAGATAAATAACATCATCTCTGGAGGTCAGAATTAACTGGTTGGTAGTAACAGGAGTATGAATCTGGGCTACATCTGAGGTTGTGATTATGAGAAACAAACCTAAGGAGACATGGTAATGTGTGAGCTCCTCCCTCAGGGGAAAAAAAAAGACCAAATGGTGACAAATCTAGACCATAATTAACTGAGAAACAAAAGTGCAACTGGGACAATTTCTATGATTTACCTGCACAAATACTCCCATGTTTTCTTGCACTGTCTCATCATCTCAAGCACTCAGAGATGTCCCTCTTCTCCAGAGTCTACAGTTCCCATTGCTTTCATAATGTTTCCCCCAGTTTAGTATGGTCTTGGCCTCCAGAGGTATTAACTTTCCACTGGATACGTTACTTATGCAGATTATGTTAGTCACCTCTTAAACACAGCCTGAGAGTATTTTAACCACCAATTTGGTAGGAAATTTTTCTCTTGTAAAGATCTTTTCTACCATGTGTACCCTTATTCAATCTTCAGTAGTAGTCACTAAGCATATGACACTCAAATCTTGTTTGATTCTCATGAAATACTCTTCTTTTTTGTATCTATGGAACTCTGTAGCCCTGTTACAGGGTCTTTTTCTTCATCCCAGCTCTTAACCTCTTCCCTATACCCCAGTTATATTCCTCTTGAGCTCCCAACAAATATTTTTTTTTCCAATATTCTTTTTTTTTTTATTATTTTATTAGTTGGAGGTCAATCACTTCACAACATTTAAATTGGTCTTGTCATACATTGACACGAATCAGCCAGAGAGTTACACGTATTCCCCATCCCGATCCCCCCACCGACCTCCCTCTCCACCCGACTCCTCTGGGTCCTCCCAGTGCACCAGGCCTGAGCACTCGTCTCATGCATCTCACCTGGGCTAGTGATCTGTTTCACCATAGATAATATACATGCTGTTCTTTTGAAACATCCCACCCTCACCTTCTCCCACAGAGTTCAAAAGTCTGTTCTGTACTCCTGTGTCTCTTTTTCGGTTTTGCATATAGGGTTGTCATTACCAATCTTTCTATATTCCATATATATGTGTTAGTATGCTGTAATGTTCTTTATCTTTCTGGCTTACTTCACTCTGTTAAATGGGCTCCAGTTTCATCCATCTCATTAGAACTGATTCAAATGAATTCTTTTTAATGGCTGAGTAATATTCCATGGTGTATATGTACCACAGCTTCCTTATCCATTCATCTGCTGATGGGCATCTAGGCTGCTTCCATGTCCTGGCTATTATAAACAGTGCTGCGATGAACACTGGGGTGCACATGTCTCTTTCAGAACTAGTTTCCTAGGTGTGTATGCCCAGAAGTGGTATCGCTGGGTCATATGGCAGTTCTATTTCCAGCTTTTTAAGAAATCTCCACACTGTTTTCCATAGTAGCTGTACTAGTTTGCATTCCCACCAACAGTGTAAGAGGGTTCCCTTTTCTCCACACCCTCTCCAGCATTTATTGCTTGTAGACTTTTGGATAGCAGTCATCCTGACTGGCGTGTTATGGTACCTCATTGTGGTTTTGATTTGCATTTCTCTAATAATGAGTGACGTTGAGCATCTTTTCATGTGATTGTTAGCCATCTGTATGTCTTCTTTGGAGAAATGTCTGTTTAGTTCTTTGGCCCATTTTTTGATTGGGTCATTTATTTTTCTGGAATTGAGCTGCAGGAGTTGCTTGTATATTTTTGAGATTAATCCTTTGTCTGTTTCTTCATTTGCTATTATTTTCTCCCAATCTGAGGGCTGTCTTTTCACCTTACTTATAGTTTCCTTTGTAGTGCAGAAGCTTTTAATTTTCATTAGGTCCCATTTGTTTAGTTTTGCTTTTATTTCGAATATTCTGGGAGGTGGGTCATAGAGGACCCTGCTGAGATTTATGTCGGAGAGTGTTTTGCCTATGTTCTCCTCTAGGAGTTTTATAGTTTCTGGTCTTACATTTAGATCTTTAATCCATTTTGTGTTTATTTTTGTGTATACTGTTAGAAAGTGTTCGAGTTTCATTCTTTTACAAGTGGTTGACCAGTTTTTCCCAGCACCACTTGTTAAAGAGATTGTCTTTTTTTCCATTGTATATCCTTGCCTCCTTTGTCAAAGATAAGGTGTCCATAGGTTCGTGGATTTATCTCTGGGCTTTCTATTCTGTTCCATTGATCTATATTTCTGTCTTTGTGCCAGTACCATACTGTCTTGATGACTGTGGCTTTGTAGTAGAGTCTGAAGTCAGGCAGGTTGATTCCTCCAGTTCCATTCTTCTTTCTCAAGATTACTTTGGCTATTCGAGGTTTTTTGTATTTCCATACAAATTGTGAAATTATTTGTTCTAGTTCTGTGAAAAATACCGTTGGTAGCTTGATAGGGATTGCATTGAATCTATAGATTGCTTTGGGTAGAATAGCCATTTTGACAATATTGATTCTTCCAATCCATGAACACGGTATGTTTCTCCATGTGTTTGTGTCCTCTTTGATTTCTTTCATCAGTGTTTTATAGTTTTCTAGGTATAGGTCTTTTGTTTCTTTAGGTAGATATACTCCTAAGTATTTTATTCTTTTTGTTGCAATGGTGAATGGTATTGTTTCCTTAATTTCTCTTTCTGTTTTTTCATTGTTAGTGTATAGGAATGCAAGGGATTTCTGTGTGTTAATTTTATATCCTGCAACTTTACTATATTGATTGATTAGCTCTAGTAATTTTCTGGAAGAGTCTTTAGGGTTTTCTATGTAGAGGATCATGTAATCTGTAAACAGTGATAGTTTGATTTCTTCTTTTCCTATCTGGATTCATTTTACGTCTTTTTCTGCTCTGATTGCTGTGGCCAAAACTTCCAAGACTATGTTGAATAGTAGTGGTGAGAGTGGGCACCCTTGTCTTGTTCCTGATTTCAGGGGAAATGCTTTCAATTTTTCACCTTTGAGGGTGATGCTTGCTGTGGGTTTGTCATATATAGCTTTTATTATGTTGAGGTATGTTCCCTCTATTCCTGCTTTCTGGAGAGTTTTAATCATAAATGGGTGTTGAATTTTGTCAAAGGCTTTCTCTGCATCTATTGAGATAATCATATGGCTTTTATCTTTCAATTTGTTAATGTGGTGTATTACATTGATTGACTTGCGAATATTAAAGAATCCTTGCATTCCTGGGATAAAGCCCACTTGGTCAAGGTGTATGATTTTTTTAATATGTTGTTGGATTCTGTTTGCTAGAATTTTGTTAAGGATTTTTGCATCTATGTTCATCAGTGATTATTGGCCTGTAGTTTTCTTTTTTTGTGGCACCTTTGTCTGGTTTTGGAATTAGGGTGATGGTGGCCTCATAGAATGAGTTTGGAAGTTTACCTTCTTCTGCAATTTTCTGGAAGAGTTTGAGTAGGATAGGTGTTAGCTCTTCTCTAAATTTTTGGTAGAATTCAGCTGTGAAGCCATCTGGTCCTGGGCTTTTGTTTCCTGGAAGATTTCTGATTAGAGTTTCCATGTCCTTGCTTGTGATGGTTCTGTTAAGATCTTCTATTTCTTCCTGGATCAGTTTTGGAAAGTTATACTTTTCTAAGAATTTGTCCATTTCATCCAAGTTGTCCATTTTATTGGCATAGAGCTGCTGGTAGTAGTCTCTTATGATCCTTTGGATTTCAGTGTTGTCTGTTGTGATCTTACCCTTTTCATTTCTTATTTTGTTAATTTGGTTCTTCTCTCTTTGTTTCTTAATGAGTCTTGCTAATGGTTTGTCAACTTTGTTTATTTTTTCAAAAAACCAGCTTTTAGCTTTGTTGATTTTTGCTATGGTCTCTTTAGTTTCTTTTGCATTTATCTGCCCTAATTTTTAAGACTTCTTTTCTTCTGCTAACCCTGGGATTCTTCATTTCTTCCTTCTCTAATTGCTTTAGGTGTAGAGTTAGGTTATTTATTTGGCTTTTTTCTTGTTTCTTGATGTAAGCCTGTAATGCTATGAACCTTCCCCTTAGCACTGCTTTTACAGTGTCCCATAGGTTTTGGGTTGTTGTGTTTTCATTTTCATTCATTTCTATACATATTTTGATTTCTTTTTTGATTTCTTCTATGATTGGTTGGTTATTCAGAAGCGTGTTATTTAGCCTCCATATGTTGGAATTTTTAACAATTTTTTTCCTGTAATTGAGATCTAATCTTAGTGCACTGTGGTCAGAAAAGATGATTGGAATGATTTCAATTTTTCTGAATTTTCCAAGACCAGATTTATGGCCCAGGATGTGATCTATTCTGGAGAAGGTTCCGTGTGCACTTGAGAAAAAGGTGAAATTGATTGTCTTGGGGTGAAATGTCCTATAGATATCAATTAGGTCTAGCTGGTCCATTGTATCATTTAAGGTTTGTGTTTCCTTGTTGATTTTCTGTTTAGTTGATCTATCCATAGTTGTGAGTGGGGTATTAAAGTCTCCCACTATTATTGTGTTACTATTAATTTCCTCTTTCATACTCATTAGCATTTGCCTTATATATTGTGGTGCTCCTATGTTGGGTGCATATATATTTCTAATTGTTATATCTTCTTCTTGGATTGATCCTTTGATCATTATGTAGTGTCCTTCTTTGTCTCTTTTCACATCCTTTATTTGAAAGTCTATTTTATCTGATATGAGTATTGCGACTCCTACTTTCTTTTGGTCTCCGTTTGCGTGACATATTTTTTTCCAGCCCTTCACTTTTAGTCTGTATGTGTCTCTGGTTTTGAGGTGGGTCTCTTGTAGACAGCATATATAGGGGTCTTGTTTTTGTATCCATTCAGCCAATCTTTGTCTTTTGGTTGGGGCATTCAACCCATTTACATTTAAGGTAATTATTGATAGGTGTGGTCCCGTTGCCATTTACTTTGTTGTTTTGGGTTAATGTTTATACAGCCTTTCTGCATTTCCTGTCTAGAGAAGATCCTTTAGCATTTGTTGAAGAGCTGTTTTGGTGGTGCTGAATTCTCTCAGCTTTTGTTTGTCTGTAAAGCTTTTGAATTCTCCTTCATATCTGAATGAGATCCTTGCTGGGTACAGTAATCTAGGTTGTAGATTATTCTCTTTCATTACTTTCATTATGTCCTGCCATTCCCTTCTGGCCTGGAGGGTTTCTATTGATAGATCAGTGGTTATCCTTATGGGAATCCCTTTGTGTGTTATTTGTTGTTTCCCCCTTGCTGCTTTTAGTATTTGTTCTTTGTCTTTGATCTTTGTTAATTTGATTAATATGTGTCTTGGAGTGTTTCGCCTTGGGTTTATCCTGTTTGGGACTCTCTGGGTTTCTTTGACTTGGGTGGCTATTTCCTTCCCCATTTTAGGGAAGTTTTCAGCTATTATCTCCTCGAGTATTTTCTCATGGCTTTTCTTTTTGTCTTCTTCTTCTGGGACTCCTATGATTCGAATGTTGGGGCATTTCACATTGTCCCAGAGGTCCCTGAGGTTGTCCTCGTTTCTTTTGATCCTTTTTTCTTTTCTCCTCTCTGCTTCATTTATTTCCACCATTCTATCTTCTACCTCACTTATCCTATCTTCTGTCTCCGTTATTCTATTCTTGGTTCCCTCCAAAGTGTTTTTGATCTCATTCATTGCATTATTCATTTTTAATTGACTCTTTTTTATTTCTTCTAGGTCTTTATTAAACATTTCTTGCATCTTTTCAATCTTTGTCTCCAGGCTATTTATCTCTAACTCCATTTTGCTTTCAAGATTTTGGATCATTTTTATTATCATTATTCTAAATTCTTTTTCAGGTAGATTCCCTATCTCGTCCTCTTTTGTTTGACTTGGTGGGCACTTGTCATGTTCCTTTACCTGTTGGGTATTTCTCTGCCTTTTCATCTTGTTTAGATTGCTGTGTCTGCAGTGGGCTTTCTGTATTCTGGAGGTCTGTGGTTCCTTTTTATTGTGGAGTTTTTACCCGGTGGGTGGGGTTGGACGGTTGGCTTGTCAAGGTTTCCTGGTTAAGGAATATTGTGTCAGTGTTCTGTAGCGTGGAACTCGATTTCTTCTCTTTGAAGAGCAATGGAGTGCCCAGTAATGAGTTTTGAGATGGGTGTATGTGTTAGGTGTGACTTTGGGCAGTCTGTATGTTGACTTTCAGGGCTATGTTCCTGCGTTGCTGGGGAATTTGTGTGGTATGTCTTGCTCTAAAACTTGACTCTTGGGTGGTGGTTGGTTTCAGTGTAGGTATGGAGGCTTTTGGACGGTCTCTTATTACTTAAAGTTCCATGTAGTCAGGAGTTTTCTGGTGTTCTCAGGTTTTGGGCTTAAATCTCCTGTCTCTGGATTTCA
Source organism: Muntiacus reevesi (assembly GCF_963930625.1). Classification (NCBI taxonomy): domain Eukaryota; kingdom Metazoa; phylum Chordata; class Mammalia; order Artiodactyla; family Cervidae; genus Muntiacus; species Muntiacus reevesi. The sequence continues at coordinate 27,252,996 of NC_089268.1, read as the reverse complement.
GTTTTATTCTTCCTGTAGTCTCAGGACTTCTCCAACTATACAGCACTGATAATAAAACTTCTAGATTAATGACGAAAAGATTCTCCCCCGTTAGTGACTCCCAGAGAGTTTCACAGAGTTACATGAAAAAGAGGAGAGGGAGGAGGGAAATAGAGATGAGCAGGAGGAGAAAAAGGGGGACTCAAGAGGAGAGGGACAGATCTACGCAGTCGTCTCTTCCTAGAGTGTTCTCCGTAGCCCAGACACCCACAAAGATTCACAGAATTGGATTGGGAAGAGAAGGGGAAAGGAGGAAATAGAGGTGTTATGAGGTAGAAAACAGAGAGTCAAGATTGGGAGAGAATAATCTCTCCTCCTGAATAAAAATGGAAACTGAATATTGGATTCTTAAATGTTCACAGTTTATATCCTATACTGAAGAACAAAAATTAAAAATCTAGGGTAGAGGTTAGACTCTTAAAAATACTATATTAAAAACAAAAACACTCCCCCCAAAAAATTTTAGAAATATATATGAGGTTCGGTTTAAAAATAGGGCTTCTCTTCTTTTTTTTTCCTTTCTTCTTTCTAAGATTATAGTATATTGAAAATGAATAATTAAGGAGCAGTAGAGGAGTACTAGAGGACTTACTAAAAAAATTGTAAGAATTTATGAAAATGAAAGTTAAGGAGTAATGGTGGAGTAATAGGGAATTTTAAAGGAAAATAAAAGAGAAAAAATAAAAAAATAAAAAATAAAATAAAATAAATTTTTTTTCCTTACTTAAATATAAAAAAGTAAAAATATATCTAGGAATTTCTCTGGAGCTGTTGCGGTCAGTGTGGGTTCGGCTCAGTTTCAGATAGCTCCTCGTTCCAGCTTACACTTCTCGATATCTACAGGCCCCTTGTGGTGTGGTCAGTGTTTCCTACAGGGATTTTAATCTGTTGCACCAGTTCCTTCTGAAGCGGTTCCCTTTGTTTATTTGGCTTCTGTTTGCCGGTCTCTTCAGGGCCTCATTTCTGCCCTGACATAGGTGGGCGGAGGTGGACTCTTATTCAGGTAGCTAGTTCCGTCGCGCTGCAGGGCGGGGCTGGCGCTGCGGGGCGAGGCCAGCGCTGTTCAGGTTCCGGCTGCTCTATATGGAATGCGCCCCAGCCCTCCGGTGTTCCGCAAAAGGTCGGAACAGAAAGCTGCGCCTGCTCTTTGTGCCTTCCCCGTCAGAGCGGTCCAGGCAGCCAGGGGCTTGGTGGTCGCACTCTCCCGGGTGCGCGCGCCCACTCCCTTCTGCGGTCCCAGTCTCAGATTCCGCCGGCTCCAGTCCGGTGCGTGTGCCTTCTGCCCTGCGCGTCCCCAGCCCCAGTCCCCGCCCGTGCCGGTCGGGTGCCTGCGCCCTGTGTCTCTCCGCGACCCTCCCAGCGGATGTCTACCATCCAGAATCTCGGTCCCTTTGTTCTGCGAACGGCCGGCAGTGTGTTCGGGCCGGTTAATTTTCTCTCTCTTTTGCTCTCCCACAGTTCAAGCTGGGAACTCACAAAAGCTCCCTCCGATTGTCCTCAGGGCACTCAGGCCCGGACCCTGCCCCAAGTAATGCCGCCCGCTCCTCTCCGTTCCGCCCCCACTTGCTGGTGGCGGATGCGGACGTCTGGGGTACTTTTCTGCTGGGAGTTGCTTTTAGACTCGTAATCTGTGGGTTTTATTTATTGTTTCTCTCCCAGTCAGGTTGCCCTCTGAGATTCAAACACTTCCCCCAGGCCCGCCAGTGTGAGGGTTTCCCGGTGTCTGGGAACGTCCTCTATTAAGACCCTTCCCGGGACGGATCTCTGTCCTTAGCTCTTTTGACTCACTTTTTATCTTTTATATTTTGTCCTACCTCCTTTCGAAGACAATGGGCTGCTTTTCTGGGCACCTGGTGACCTCAGCTAGCGATCAGAAGTTGTTTTGTGAAGTTTGCTCTGCGTTCAGTTATTCTTTTGATGAATTTCTAAGAGAGAAAGTGGTTTCTCCATCCTACTCCTCCGCCATCTTTCCCAACAGATATTTAATGACTTCTAGAACATCTCATTTTGGTTATTTTATTTGTTCTTTGAATTCAGCACATGCAAACATGAATTCACCATTTGCTCCTCAAATTGTGTCCTGTGCCATGTAATTTCATTCTAAAAGAATGTCAAGTCATCCACTCATATTTAGGAAATATAATATTTTCTGATCATTGTTCTTCAGAGAAAATACATTTTTGAAAGATACACTATTTTCTCTCTATTTTTATTTATCAGTATTTCCATAGAAATTTTACATTCTTGTCATAATTTCAGAGGGTTATTGCTGGGAGTACAGGTGTATTTGCTTGATATCTTAATTGCCTATCCAAACTGATATTTAAGCAAAATATAAGTGCAAATGATCAGGTTCCTAAAGGTTTAAGTTCTGCTATCTTTGAAAACATGGTTCAAAACCTGGCAAAAGTCTATTTGTTGAGAGTTTTTCCTTCTAGGAAGCTTTTTCTTTCAAGCACTTCAAAATTGTAGAAATTTTATACTACTCTCCTCTTTTCCTCTGCTTCCCCTGCCAACCTCTTGCACTGCCACAGCACTTAATAAATGTCCCATGGGAAAAAATATGCCTCAGACTGGGAGCCTCTATTTTCTACTTCATTGCTACAGATTCACCTGTCTGTCAAAGGCTATACCATTGTCCCTCTGATCAAACTAAACCCTTTCCTGAATTAGCAAATGATCCCAGGAAATAAACTGCCAAGAGAATCAGCTTATTTGTTCAAGTCAGTATTTCTTCCTTAGCTTTTTGTCATTGAGACCAAGCTCACTCTGCTTGCAGCACAAAAGGCCAATAAGAGTATAGATGGGATGTGGAGGCAAATGCCATGCTTAGTTTCTGAGTTTGTCTGACTCTTTGCGCCCCCATGGTCTGTAGCCCATCAGGCTCCTCCGTCCATGGGATTTCCCAAGAAAGAATACTGGAATGGATTGTTCTTTCCTTCTCTAGGGGATCTTCCCAACCCAGGGATCTAACCTAAGTCTCCTGTGTTTCCCACATTGGCAGGCAGATTCTTTACCACTGAGCTACCTGGGAAGCCTTGAGGCAAGGAATTGGACTTTATTAGGAAAGCCAGGAGACCAAGAAGATGGCTTACTCATTAGACTAATGTCTCAAAATAACCATCTTCTCCGGGTCTGGATACCAGATTCGTTTATAGAACAAAGTTGAAGGGAGGTGAGGAAATGAAGTTAATCTGGCAGATATCTCCTAGAATGGCAAGACTCAGGGAGAGGATGTTGCTCATTTCTTCCTTCCTGTAGCCACCCACAGGTGGACAGGGTCCCAAACAAAGGCATTTTGATTTAACATTCAAGCAGAGGGATAGGGTTCCCCAAAGCAGGCCATTATGTATAAACAATATCCTTTTAGTGAACAAAAGCAATGGGAAGGTTAAAGTCAAAGAATCAGATCTAGCATGGAGACAAAATTGGCTCTTTGCAGTCATTTTGACTTGTTTAAATCTATGATTTAACTTACTCATTTCATTTATTCTCAAAATTAAGAGTATTACCCACCACATTCTACTCAGAAACACAAGTCTCCAATTAACTATGTTTTTAAGTGAAATAAATTTTAATGTGAATTTCCCTGCTCAACTGGATTTAATTTCACGTGAAATAGAAGACCAACTCTACCTCTCATGATCATTCTTTCTATATAAAATTTGAAATAAAAAGAATTAGAGAAATTTGTTTTTAGAGTTTAAAGCTTTAATATATATAAAAGCAATTTAAATGCCAAATAGAGATAATAGATTTCTTTGTTAAAAAACAAACATGCAAAAACCTTCCCTGCTATAACTACTTTAAAATGAAGAGAGTCAGAATTTATGAATGTTAAGTATTTACAGTAGACAATCGATCGAGATGTTAAATCCTCCAAGTACTCACTCATTTCTTTTAAGAACTGCTTTTTTGGTTTCCTGGGTATTTGTATTCCCTTCTACTCTCTTGGAGGTAGTTTTGCTCTCCTTTGCCTAACTCTCCTTCAAGCAATTCCTGTGTAGACCGTTTTCAAATCCTAATGCTTTTTCCACCTTCTTCTACACTGATTCATATAAACTCCAGAGAGGTTAAACAAATATTCAGATAGCTGATCACTTTTGCCATATAAAATTTTGAAATATTAGCACTGAAAAATATATCAAAGAATATTGGAAGAAAATCTGAGAGGAAAACTAATATCAAAATATCTATCTACATCTATGTGTGTGTGTGTGTGTGTGTGTGTGTGTGTATAGAGAGATACACATAGATATATAAAGATAAAAGTGATTAGATGCCAGTGGAGAGTAGTAAGAAGAGATTGAAACCCTAAACTGCCTGATTATTGTTTGCATTAGGAGGTCTTGAAAAATCTACATCTCATTGGCTCCCTGTAAACAACCAGCAGGGATATGGTAAAATATGTATCCTCAGTTGAGAACAATATTCCCACTACCACCCTCCCCTCGGGACCTGCCCTCATGGGCTCATTATGTCCCACAACATCTGGGACATGGAACCCATACATTCAAGTTAGAAAATCAAGTTGGTAGCTTCCCTCTTTACAAAGTGAAGTACTGTTTTGGTCTTCTCCAGGTAACTCAAAGTTCCTAGACTCCACATCCCAAAAATAAAGCTACTGTCAAATAACTTGACTTTAGCTATTTCAAAAAATTTCTAATATGATTATTATGGCTTAAAATTATTTGAAAGAAACCAATATATTCTTCACCAGGAGAATGGATAAACACACTGTCAAACACACTTAGGATGGAATGTGAAAGTGATAGTCACTCAGTCGTGTTTGAATCTTTGCCACCCGTGGACTGTATCCTGCCAGGCTCCTCTGTCCAGGGAATTCTTCAGGCAAGAATACTGGAATGGATAGTCATTTCTTTCTTCAGGGGATCTTCCCAACCCAGGGATCGGACTTGGGTCTCCTGCATTGTAGGTAGATTCTTTACCATCTGAGCCATGAGAGATGTTACTCATCAATTAGAAGAAATGCACTATCAAGCCACAAAAAAGCATGGGTGTAACTCAAATGAATTTCTCTCAGTGAAAGAAGCCAGTCTGAAAAAAGCTGCAACACTATACGATTTCCACTACATGACATGCAGGAAAAGGCAAAACTATAGACACAGTAAAAGGATCAGTGGTTGCTAGGGGTTTAGAAGAAGGGGGAGTAGAAATGGACAGGTAGAGGGTGGAGCCCAATTGATGTTGGTTCATCAATTATAACGGATGTACCACACCGATCCAAGCAGTTACTAGGTGGAACCGTGTTCAGGGACTAAGGGTTATAGGTAAATTTTGTGGACTTTATGCACAACTTTTCTGTAAGCCTAAGGTTGCTCTTAGAATAAAGTCTATTATAATGTTTGTAAAATGGACTAAAGACTCCCAGAAAATACACAGAATGTAAATAAGCACAGGAAAAAAATGTTCAACATTATAGCCATTCAGTTCAGTTCAGTTCAGTCGCTCAGTCATGCCAGACTCTTTGCGATCCCATGAATCGCAGCACGCCAGGCCTCCCTGTCCATCACCAACTCCCAGAGTCTACTCAAACTCATGTCCATCGAGTCGGTGATGCCATCCAGCCATCTCATCCTCTGTCGTCCCCTTCTCCTCCTGCCTTCAATCTTTCCCAGCATCAGGGACTTTTCCAATGAGTCAACTCTTTGCATGAGGTGGCCAAAGTATTGGAATTTCAGCTTCAGCATCAGTCCTTCCAATGAACACCCAGGACTGAGCTCCTTTAGGATGAACTGGTTGGATCTCCTTGCAGTCCAAAGGACTCTCAAGAGCCTTCTCCAACACCACAATTCAAAAGCGTCAAAGATGGATTCAAATAATAGCACAATGAAATATCATCCCATACCTATTATAATGGATAGAATTAAATATTAACAATGAATTAAATATGAAACAAGAAATCAAAACTAACAATACCAAGTGCTGGTAATTGTGTGAGGCAATTGGAACTCTCAATCATTTCTAGTAGGAATACAGAATGGTACAGCCACTCTAGAAAGAGTTTGGCAGTTTCTTATAAAATTGTAATTGCTTTAATCATATGATCCAGTCATTTTGTTTTTAGATATTTACCACTGAAAAGTGAAAACTGATATTCACAGACAAATGTTTACATAAATGTTTATAGCATCTTAATTGTTATGGCAGCCTGAAACATGAGTTTGAAAAGAATTTCCAGATACAGAGTACTGCAGAAAGGAGGAAATTTATTAAGAACAAAGAGCAGAGATAATGTGGGCACTGTGCATACGGTAGGTTACACTCTCAGTGGAAAGTTGATGCTTTTTGTGGGTTAGCAGCCAATTCTTATAGCTTCAAAACAGAGAAAATTTCTGCTGCAAAGTTGGCATTAGGGTAATATACGGTGGGCATTTTGTTCTAATATGGGGTCAGGAAGCCTACTGGTAATGTTCAGGGGGGCTCTTGACAACAATTATAACAGGGCTCAGTCAGCTTCCGGGATGACTTTGGTCCTGGGCTCTGCTTCTGTGACCATGGGGCAGGACTCCACATTAATTTATAATCACCTCAGTTGGAAACAACATAACCATTCTTTAGAGAATAAACAGTCAAATTGCTGTACATTAATTCACTGGAATACTAATCAGTAAATAATAGGAATCAAGTATTAATGTCTCTAATATCATGGTTGAATATCAGAAGCCTTATTCTAAGGGAAAGGAGCCAATCTCAAAACATTAAATATAATATGATTCTGTCTATATGAACTTCTGGTAAAATACAGAAGCACAAATCTGATCAATTGTTTCCAGGTTAGGTATTAATGAAAGATTTGACTACACAAGTCTAGCATAAAATAGCTTCTTGGAATAGTGAAACTGTCTTTTATCCTGAATGTAGTAGTGGCTACATGAGTCTGTACAAGTGCTAAAACCCACAAGACTATACTAAAAAGTCATTTATACTCTGTGTACATTAAGAACATGTCTTCCCAAGCTATAAATAGTAGTAAGAAAAAGCAGGAAAGATCCAATATCTCAGAGGGAATGGGAGGGTAAAAAATTAAGGATGGAATATAGATGTTCACACAGAGAAAGCCAAAGAATAAACTTGAAAACATCCGTTTCCCTCTGTCACTAAGAGGGAACTAAGTTAGACACTTATGTCACTAAGTTAGACAACTGAGAACAACTCAATTATTTTTTACTTGAAGGTTTTAATTTTATTTTTCTGTATATCACTTTATAAATGTAGAACAAAACTCAAAGGTACAAAAGAGTACAAAACGAGAAGTTATTCTCCCCTTTATTTCTACCTTTGACATTTTAAAATTGTAATCTTAGGACATTACAGTACTGTATGGACAATCACATGCACTAGTTCCGTGTGTACATTTATAATGATAATATGATTATATGAACTTTTTCTTCATTACACATACCACAAGCAACATAGTTTTTTACCCTGAACCATGCTTTGGGGGAACTGTTTATGAAGAAAATAAAAGGATAAGGAAAACCATAAAATGGATAAGAAAAAATAATTTCTTTCTGGTATAGACGAATTCCCGTCATGATCAGATACTTCAAGCCACACTGACCTGCAGCTTATATGATGCTCCTAGTACAGGGGATTCTGGGCTGCTCCAGGCACTGGACAGTTGGTCAGATGCTCTGACTCACTGGGCCAAAGCCTGAAAAAAGGTTTTAAGGGCCCACCAAAGGCACCTTGAGACAAAGTGTGAAACTGAGGTTTATCTATCATATTATAAAATGAAATATGCCTTTCCTCATATTCTAGGAAAATACATACTCTGGCAGGGTGCTCCTTTACAGTGAGTTTTGTTTCTGGAGAGGTGAGTGCCCAGTACTCCTGCTTATAGAAACTGAGGACCCAGAAACCATCTTCAGGTTTGATGTAAATCCTGCCCTTCCTCATTACATGAGGTCTACACATCCCAAGGTCCCAGGTGCCACGGATCCCAACTTCTACTTCCTACCACCTCCCTGAGGTGATGTCCTGATGACCCAGCACACAGGGAAGAGAACAAAATCTCTGTGGTACCTCCTCAGGTAGGTCTTGAGACTTCTCTCCCCAGGTTACATGTCTTTTCCCTTCCAACAAGATGAGGGAAGGATGGGCAGGGGCTGGATTCAGAGTGATAGTCATTGTAAAGACAGTAATCATTTATTCTCTGTAAAAGAGGATCAGGAAGCAGAGATAGCATTTATACTAGCCTGAGATATTTTTGAGCTTATGGGACACTCATATATTCCCACAAGGGCTCTTTCATCTGCCCTCTTCCAATAAATCCTGAGACTGATCCTGAGAGTGTAAGGAGTAGTCTCCTGCCATCAGAGAATGACTCACCAGCCTGGAAAAATTCTTTCCTCCAGTCTGAAAAGAAAATAAATAGTCATTATCAGACCTACTACCTGAATTTACTCATACAAGATGTAAATTCTTCTTTCTAATGCTTCTTTTGCTAAGGATGCAAAAGTATTCTATAAGTTTTGCTTAAACTCAAGTTTTCACTGTTTTTCTTATTAAATATTCTCATCAGAATTAATTACTTTAATTACTTTATGTAGTGCAAACTGTAGGCATTCCTAGTACACAGTTACCCTCTTCATAAAGAAATAGCTAAATTGCTTGCTTCTCCTTCACCACCTTCATTGAATTTAGGTGATACTATGTAACTGAGTTGTGGCCAATAAAATGTGCTCAGGGACCATATCATTTCTAGATGTGACAATAAAATAGTTCATGTGATTTTTGTTGTTGTTGTTGTTGTTATTTTCACTGTAACACTTTCCCACTCAATCCCGGAACTGTAAGGCCCTAACAATGGAGAAAACTGGAAAAAAAAAAAAAACAAGTCTTCAGAGTTACTGTTTTGAAGAGAGTTGCCTTGGAGAACCACTGACCCAGATAAAGTAATTTATATGAGTGTGGTTAAACTGTGGAGATATGGGAATTGCTTTTTTTTTTTTTTTAAATCAAAGTTAATTACACTGCTCAATGTAGAAAGTGCTATTGTAAAGTGAAAGCAAAATACTTAAAACGTGGGTGGTCTTGGTTTATATCCTTAGGTAATAGGAGTGACAAAAAAGGATGAACTGACTGTATATAAAAACAGTCTGTAGGTACTATGTCACTTCCATCATGTCCAACTTTTTGCAACCCTATGGACTATGCATCACTATGTAAGACAGAATCACATCCAAGAGAATCAAATCTTCTGACAAAAATAATAATCTGAGAAATGAGTCTTAAACAGGGAAAATCCTTTTTCATCTTTGAATCTGATCTTTACTTTGGAAGTCTATACTGAAAAACATTCATTCTCTTTTATATGCAGTTTTAAAGGAGGGAGGGACAACATAGGAGTGGGGTTACGAGAGGTACAAACTATTGAGTATAAGATAGCTTACAAGAATGTATTGTACAACACAGGAAATACAGTCAATGCTTTATAATTACTGCAAATGGAGTGTAAACTTTAAAAATTATGTGAAAAAGCTCATTCATTCTAAATGTAAATTCTACATGCTTAAAATTTTTTCATAAAATGCATTTGAAGGTAACAATATAGTCTTACATGTTATTCAGGTTATTCAAATGTTTTTTTTTTTTTTTAAATGAGTACTTACATAATTGAAATAAATTTGAAGAATTGTAAGAATTTAAGTCTGGAATTTAACCATCTTTACCTAATGAAACTGTAAAATGACAGTTTTACAGTTTCGTTATGTGTAATGATGCTTTTTATGCAAAAAGAAGTGCAAAATGTTCTCACTTCTTTTTGTTTATATTATTTTTCTTCTTGCTAAAGATCCACCAATTCCCTACCTATTTTCTCAGCCAAATGCCTGAGAAATGTCTGAAAGAACTGATTTTATCTACATAATTACTATTAGTACCATTTGAGCAGAAAGTTTGATCCAGCTCTACTTCTAGGTAAATGCTCATGTCATCTATGGGTACTTTAGTTCCTTCATCCAATCACTTCCTCAAAAAGTGACCAGATCACCTGCCATTGTCTTATCTATCATATACATTCATATTTCTTTTCCTAGAATTATACATAGCTGCAAATTTGCTGGCAATGGTCGATAGCAATGACATTGCTAAATCAGCTATTTTTCAACCAGTTCAGTTTTATACAACATGGATATTATCTACCATTCCATTGGTTTTTTAATATATATTGATGTGTCTTTCTAAAACATTATTTCCTATATCCACTCCTGCCCATAAGACTCTCATTCTCTGTCTTCTTTTGTCCTCATATTTTCCACTATTGAATATTACTTTGAAAGTGAGCAATTTATTACATATATGGAATACATGTATAAAATCATAATAAGGAAATGATAAAAAGTGTTAAATTTGAAAAGTGACATATAATCATCATTGAGGACATCAATATAACAAATTACATTCTCTTTCCTTTTATATTTGAATATTTTAGATTTGAAACAGATTAATCAAAAATAGCAAAAATGTTTTTGTGTTAATATGGTCTTATACACAAGGAAACACCAGAGAAACTTAATCTGTACACACCAACCATTCTACTGAAAAAATAACTGCAACAAAGAAGGTGTTCTTTACATATTACAAAACATTTCAGTGTTCAAAGTTAACATCAAAGTAGTCCAATGCCATATTCTTGCATAAAATGGCTTTACAAAATTACATAAATCTTATAATAATTTGAATATTACCCCACTGATGGCCAGAAATAACTTTTCCAATCTCAATCAATCTGTGAGTTGCCCTTGATTATTTTTCCAAATAGAGAAGGTTACTAACATAGCCACAGTTACTCTATACATCAATTTTTTTTAGGACTTACTATCAATCAGAATATTAGCCACTGTAAGTTGAATCTCTACTACATTCCTAAATATTTCCAGTTATTGCAAGTTATTGCACATTATTGCACATATTCACTAGGAATATTAAAAGCATCTTGGAATTCCACAGCAATGTGTTCCTTGAAAGAAGCACTTATTTCATCATTACACAGAATGGTCAGTATGAGAGTAAGTGTTAGTTGCTCAGTTGTGTCCGATTGTTTGCAACCCCAGGGACTGTTGCCTGTCCACCAGGCCCCTCTTTCCATGGAATTCTCCAGGCAAAGTTATTGGAGTGAGTAGTCATTCCCTTCCAGAGTAGCTTCCCAACACAGTGTTTGAACCCAGGTCTCCTGCATTGCAAGCAGATTCCTTACCGTTTGAGTCACCAGGGAAAACTAATATGTGAGTATTGGTTTTCAGTCCTATGAGGTAATTTTTCATGACTTTAGAATGCAGATATCAATTGCTAATTGCTGATCATATTTTTGAAATAAGTGATGTCCCAATGACATGTAGAAAAGAATGTATGGAAGTCAGACTGACCAGACTTGAGGGAGTAAAAGATCCATGTTTTATGCCTTGTACCCTGAGGTCTGCTCTATCTTTGTGACTCAAATACTTTTGTTAGAAGCACTAGCTAGACATACAGGCTCACTCTCTCTCTCTAACACACACACACCACAAAAGCACAAACAATATCAGCAGTATCAAAAAATAGAACTCATCTTTATGATTTTCATTCATCATAGGTAATTTTCTATAGTGATCTATTGAATAAGTCACCATCTAAGGAAGGAAGTTATTTCACATTTGCACATTTGTCACTTTTGGCCCAAAATAAATCTCAACTTGATTCTGAGTTGTGTTCTCAGGATTTTGAAATGTTTTTGTGCCCCTTCTACAAACACAGAGGGGGAAGAGATTATATGACCCAAGGCAATATCCTTGGGTCACAGAGAAGTTTCAGTCATATGAATCAGGTTTCTGGCTCTTGAATTCTGAAGGTGCAGTATGGAATTAACCAGAAGCAGGAAAGAGACTCTGTACTCTGAATCTTACATGATCATAAAACAGTATTTTAGTAACAGTTATTCATTTATCATTTGAGTAAATGCACAAATAATTGCATATACACAGAAAATCAAGTGATAAATACAGATTAGATTTCTTTTTAAAGTTTTCTCTTCATGAAATCTACCACAGAGTGTCTAGTGCTGATAGAGGAAGACATTTTATGTTCACTTGATAATTTATATAAACCAGAAAAACTAAGCCAGAGTTGTTACCGCTTAACAATCCTGCCCAAGTACTACCTCAGACTAATCAAATAGAAATTTCTTAGGGGTGGAAGGAAGGAAAAGAAGGTAGAACTATTAATCAGTAATTTAAAATATATTATCAAGTGATTATGTTGAGTCCTAGTGCTCCCATGCTCAGTCATGTCTGACTCTGTGACTCTATGGACTGTAGCCCGCCGGGCTCCTCTGTCCATGGGATTTTCCAGGCAAGAATACTAGAGTGGGTTGCCATTTTCTCCTCTGTGGATGATCCTAACACAGGGATTAAATCCGGGTCTCCTTCATTGCAATCTGATTCTTTGCCACTGAAGCTTCAAGAAGCTGATTATACTGTAAAATCCGGGATTAAGAAATGCAGTCCTAGGCTGACTTCTCCATGCCTCCTACCCCTTATCTGTCAGCTCCTGTTAAGCATTCAAATCAAGGTGAGGTAGAAGGGAGTATATTGTTCAAGGATCCTCTTATCAAACCAGTCACTTATCAAAAGATTGTTCTTCTCAATGACAAAGAATGTTCAAACTACTGTGCAATTTCACTCATCTCACATACTAGCAAAATAATGCTCAAAATTCAATGGACCTTTGTTGATAAAGTAATGTCTCTGCTTTTTAATATGCTGTCTAGGTTGGTCATAGCTTTTCTTCCAAGGAGCAAGTGTCTTTTTTTTTTTTTTTTTCCATTTATTTTTATTAGTTGGAGGCTAATTACTTTACAATATTGTAGTGTTTTTTGGCATACATTGACATGAATCAGCCATGGATTTACATGTATTTCCCATCCCGATCCCCCCTCCTACCTCCCTCTCCACCCGATTCCTCTGGGTCTTCCCCATTATACAGAGTGAAGTAAACCAGAGAGATAAAGACCAATACAGTAAACTAACACATATATATGGAATTTAGAAAGATGGTAATGATAACCCTATATGCAAAACAGAAAAAGAGACGCAGATGTACAGAACAGAATTTTGGACTCTGTGGGAGAAGGCGAGGGTGGGATGTTTCGAGAACAGCACTGAAACATGTGTATTATCTAGGGTGAAACAGATCATCAGCCAAGGCTGGATGCATGAGACAAGTGCTCGGGCCTGGTGCATTGGGAGCAAGTGTCTTTTAATATCATGGCTGCAATCAGCCTCTGCAGTGATTTTGGAGCCCAAAAAAGTAAAGTCTCGAGAGGGGTCTTTGCACACTGGTATATACAATGTAGGCAGGTGACCAGCTTATAGCACAGACTCTTCAGGAATGCATAATTAATTAAAGCATAATAACTGGAGGAGGAGCGAAGATGGCAGAGGAGTAGGACGGGGAGACCACTTTCTCTCCTAGAAATTCATCAAAAGAATAACTGAACGCAGAGCAAACTTCACAAAACAACTTCTGATCGCTAGCTGAGGTCATCAGATGCCCAGAAAAGCAGCCCATTGTCTTCGAAAGGAGGTAGGACAAAATATAAAAGATAAAAAGTGAGTCAAAAGAGCTAAGGACATAGATCCGTCCCGGGAAGGGTCTTTATAGGGGACGTTTCCAGACACCGGGAAAGCCTCGCACTGGCGGGCCTGGGGGAAGTGTTTGAATCTCAGAGTTTGAATCTGACTGGGAGGGATACAATAAATAAAACCCACAGATTACGAGCCTAAAAGCAACACCCAGCAAAAAAGTACCCCAGACGCCCGCATCCGCCACCAGCAAGTGGGGGCGGAACGGAGAGGAGCGGGTGGCATTACTTGGGGCAGGGTCCGGGCCTGAGTGCCATGAGGACAATCGGAGGGAGCTTTTGTGAGTTCCCAGCTTGAACTGTGGGAGAGCAAAAGAGAGAGAAAATTAACCGGCCCGAACACACTGCCGGCCGTTCGCAGAACAAAGGGACCGAGAAAGTCCTGAGAAGAGCTCACAGGCTGCGGACCGGCCCAGCCCCGCTGGAGACAGGAAGCAGGGGGGAGGGGAAGGGGGCAGGCTCGGCCCCAAGGATCGCATCCCCTACCACACTGCAAACGGGCCTTCACCTTCTAATAAAAGACCTCCCGAGATTCTGGATGGTCGACATCTGCCGAGAGGGTCGTGGCTAGACACGGTACACGCGCCCGGCTGGTGCGGACGGGGACTGGGGCTGGGGACGCAGAGGGCAGAAGGCGCACGCACCTGACTGGCGCGGGCGGAAACGGAGGCTGGGATTGCGTAGGGCGGAGGACGCGCCACACCCGGGGAGAGAGCGCCCGTCAAGCGCCTGGCTGCCTGAGCCACTCAGGGGGCATAGGGACAAAATGCAGGCGCAGCTTTGTGTACCGCGCTTTTGTGAATCACCCGAGGGCTGGAACCGCGCACAGCGTGGGGCGCGCTCCATGCAGAGCAGCCGGGAGCCTGAGCAGCCCAGACGGAGAAAATAGCGCCAGCCCCTCCCCGGAGCGCCGGCCCCTCCCCGCCGCGCGACGGAACTAGCTACCTGAATAAGAGTCCACCTCTGCCTGCCTGTGTCAGGGCGGAAATTAGGCGTGGAAGAGACCGGCAACAGAAGCCAAATAAACAAAGGGAACCGCTTCAGAAGGGACCGGTGCAACAGATTAAACTCCCTGAAGAAAACACCTACTACACCGGAAGGGCCTGTAGATATCGAGAAGTGTAAGCTGGAACGAGGAGATATCTGAAACTGAGCCGAGCCCACACTGACTGCAACAGCTCCAGAGAAATTCCTCGATATATTTTTTCTTTTCTTTTTTTTTTTAACTAAGAAAAAAAATTTTTTTTTCTTTTTTCTCTTTTATTTTCCTTTAAAATTCCCTATTACTCCCCCATTACTCCTTAACTTTCATTTTCATAGATTTTTACAATTTTTTTAATGAGGTAAAACAATTTTTTCTCTTCTTTTCTTTTTTCTTCTTCTCTTCTATTTTCAATTTTTCTTTTTCTCTTATTTCTTTTAAAGTCCTCTAGTACTCCTCTTACCACTCCTTAATTTTCATTTTCAATACACTATAACCTTACAGAAAAAAAAAAAAAAGAAGAGAAGGCCTATTTTTAAACCAAACTTCATATATATTTCTAAATTTTTTTTTTCTTATGTTTTGGCTTTTGTTTTTAATATAGTATTTTTAACAGTCTAACCTCTACTCTAGATTTTTAATTTTTGTTGTTCAGTATATGATATAAATTGTGATCATTTAAGAATCCAATATTC
Source organism: Muntiacus reevesi (assembly GCF_963930625.1). Lineage (NCBI taxonomy): Eukaryota > Metazoa > Chordata > Mammalia > Artiodactyla > Cervidae > Muntiacus > Muntiacus reevesi. The sequence goes on along the minus strand of NC_089268.1, from coordinate 27,237,635 downwards.
AGCTCCCATTTTTATTCAGGAGTGTGCTGATTATTCTCTCCCAATCTTGACTCTCTGTTTTCTACCTCAGAACACCTCTATTTCTTCCTTTCCCCTTCTCTTCCCAATCCAATTCTGTGAATCTTTGTGGGTGTCTGGGCTACGGAGAACACTCTGGGATCAGACAACTTCGTAGATCTGTCTCTCTCCTCTTGAGTCCCCCTCTTTCTCCTCCTGCTCATCTCTATCTCCCTCCTCCCTCTCCTCTTCCTCATGTAACTCTGTGAACCTCTCTGGGTGTCCCTAACGGGGGAGAAACTTTTCACCATTAACCTAGAAGTTTTATTATCAGTGCTGTATGGTTGGAGAAGTCCTGAGACTACAGAAAGAATAAAACTGAAATCCAGAGGCAGGGGACTTAAGCCCAAAACCTGAGAACACCAGAAAACTCCTGACTACATGGATCTTTAAGTAATAAGTGACCGTCCAAAAGCCTCCATACCTACACTGAAACCAACTACCACCCAAGAGCCAATAAGTTTTAGAGCAAGACATACCACGCAAATTCTCCAGCAACGCAGGAACATAGCCCTGAACGTCAACATACAGACTGCCCAAGGTCACACCTAACACATAGACCCATCTCAAAACTCATTACTGGGCACTCCATTGCTCTTCAAAGAGAAGAAATCAAGATTCACACACCAGAACACTGACGCAAGCTTCGCTAATCAGGAAACCTTGACAAGTCAATCGTCTAAACACACCCACTGGCTAAAACCTGCACAATAAAAAGGAACCATAGACCTCCAGAATACAGAAAGCCCATTCCAGCCACAGCAATCTAAACAAGATGAAAAGGCAGAGAAATAACCAACAGGTAAAGGAACATGAAAAGTGCCTACCAAGTCAAACAAAAGAGGAGGAGATAGGGAATCTACCTGAAAAAGAATTTAGAATAATGATAATAAAAATGATCCAAAATCTTGAAAGCAAAATGGAGTTACAGATAAATAGCCTGGAGACAAAGATTGAAAAGATGCAAGAAATGTTTAATAAAGACCTAGAAGAAATAAAAAAGAGTCAATTAAAAATGAATAATGCAATGAATGAGATCAAAAACACTCTGGAGGGAACCAAGAGTAGAATAATGGAGACAGAAGATAGGATAAGTGAGGTAGAAGATAGAATGGTGGAAATAAATGAAGCAGAGAGGAAAAAAGAAAAAAGGATCAAAAGAAATGAAGACAACCTCAGGGACCTCTGGGACAATGTGAAACGCCCCAATACTCGAATCATAGGAGTCCCGGAAGAAGAAGACAAAAAGAAAGGCCATGAGAAAATACTCGAGGAGATAATAGCTGAAAACTTCCCTAAAATGGGGAAGGAAATAGCCACCCAAGTCAAAGAAACCCAGAGAGTCCCAAACAGGATAAACCCAAGGCGAAACACTCCAAGACACATATTAATCAAATTAACAAAGATCAAAGACAAAGAACAAATACTAAAAGCAGCAAGGGGGAAACAACAAATAACACACAAAGGGATTCCCATAAGGATAACCGCTGATCTATCAATAGAAACCCTCCAGGCCAGAAGGGAATGGCAGGACATAATGAAAGTAATGAAAGAGAATAATCTACAACCTAGATTACTGTACCCAGCAAGGATCTCATTCAGATATGAAGGAGAATTCAAAAGCTTTACAGACAAGCAAAAGCTGAGAGAATTCAGCACCACCAAACCAGCTCTTCAACAAATGCTAAAGGATCTTCTCTAGACAGGAAATCCAGAAAGGTTGTATAGACGTGAACCCAAAACAACAAAGTATATGGCAACGGGTCCACACCTATCAATAATTACCTTAAATGTAAATGGGTTGAATGCCCCAAACAAAAGACAAAGATTGGCTGAATGGATACAAAAACAAGACCCCTATATATGCTGTCTACAAGAGACCCACCTCAAAACCAGAGACACATACAGACTAAAAGTGAAGGGTTGGAAAAAAATATTTCACGCAAACGGAGACCAAAAGAAAGTAGGAGTCGCAATACTCATATCATATAAAATAGACTTTCAAATAAAGGATGTGAAAAGAGACAAAGAAGGACACTACATAATGATCAAAGGATCAATCCAAGAAGAGGATATAACAATTATAAATATATATGCACCCAACATAGAAGCACGGCAATATGTACGGCAAATGCTAACGAGTATGAAAGAGGAAATTAATAGTAACACAATAATAGTGGGAGACTTTAATACCCCACTCACAACTATGGATAGATCAACTAAACAGGAAATCAATAAGGAAACACAAACCTTAAATGATACAATGGACCAGCTAGACCTAATTGATATCTATAGGACATTTCACCCCAAAACAATCAACTTCACCTTTTTCTCAAGTGCACACAGAACCTTCTCCAGAATAGATCACATCCTGGGCCATAAATCTAGTCTTGATAAATTAAAAGAAGTTGAAATCATTCCAATCATCTTTTCTGACCACAGTGCACTAAGATTAGATCTCAATTACAGGAAAAAAATTGTTAAAAATTCCAACATATGGAGGCTAAATAACACGCTTCTGAATAACCAACCAATCATAGAAGAAATCAAAAAAGAAATCAAAATATGTATAGAAATGAATGAAAATGAAAACACAACAACCCAAAACCTATGGGACACTGTAAAAGCAGTGCTAAGGGGAAGGTTCATAGCATTACAGGCTTACATCAAGAAATAAGAAAAAAAACAAATAAATAACCTAACTCTACACCTAAAGCAATTAGAGAAGGAAGAAATGAAGAACCCCAGGGTTAGCAGAAGGAAAGAAATCTTAAAAATTAGAGCAGAATGAAATGCAAATGAAACTAAAGAGACCATAGCAAAAATCAACAAAGCTAAAAGCTGGTTTTTTTGAAAAAATAAACAAAGTTGACAAACCATTAGCAAGACTCATTAAGAAACAAAGAGAGAAGAACCAAATTAACAAAATAAGAAATGAAAAGGGTAAGATCACAACAGACAACACTGAAATCCAAAGGATCATAAGAGACTACTACCAGCAGCTCTATGCCAATAAAATGGACAACTTGGATGAAATGGACAAATTCTTAGAAAAGTATAACTTTCCAAAACTGAACCAGGAAGAAATAGAAGATCCTAACAGAACCATCACAAGCAAGGACATGGAAACTGTAATCAAAAATCTTCCAGGAAACAAAAGCCCAGGACCAGATGGCTTCACAGCTGAATTCTACCAAAAATTTAGAGAAGAGCTAACACCTATCTTACTCAAACTCTTCCAGAAAATTGCAGATGAAGGTAAACTTCCAAACTCATTCTATGAGGCCACCATCATCCTAATTCCAAAACCAGACAAAGGTGCCACAAAAAAAGAAAACTACAGGCCAATATCACTGATGAACATAGATGCAAAAATCTTTAACAAAATTCTAGCAAACAGAATCCAACAACATATTAATAAAAATCATACACCATGACCAAGTGGGCTTTATCCCAGGAATGCAAGGATTCTTTAATATCTGCAAATCAATCAACGTAATACACCGCATTAACAAATTGGAAGATAAAAACCATATGATTATCTCAATAGATGCAGAGAAAGCCTTTGACAAAATTCAAAACTCATTTATAAGTAAAACTCTCCAGAAAGCAGGAATAGAAGGAGCATACCTCAACATAATAAAAGCTATATATGACAAACCCACAGCAAGCATCACCCTCAATGGTGAAAAATTGAAAGCATTTCCTCTGAAATCAGGAACAAGACAAGGATGCCCACTCTCACCACTGCTATTCAACATAGTGTTGGAAGTTTTGGCCACAGCAATCAGAGCAGAAAAAGACGTAAAAGGAATCCAGATAGGAAAAGAAGAAGTGAAACTCTCGCTGTTGGCAGATGACATGATCCTCTACATAGAAAACCCTAAAGACTCTACCAGAAAATTACTAGACTTAATCAATGAATATAGTAAAGTTGCAGGATATAAAATTAACACACAGAAATCCCTTGCATTCCTATACACTAACAATGAAAAAACAGAAAGAGAAATTAAGGAAACAATACCATTCACCATTGCAACAAAAAGAATAAAATACTTAGGAGTATAACTACCTAAAGAAACAAAAGAACTATACAGAGAAACCTATAAAACATTGATGAAAGAAATCAAAGAGAATACAAACAGATGGAGAAACATACCATGTTCATGGATTGGAAGAATCAATATTGTCAAAATGGCTATTCTACCCGAAGCAATCTATAGATTCAATGCAATCCCTATCAAGTTACCAACGGTATTTTTCACAGACTAGAATAAATAATTTCACAATTTATATGGAAATACAAAAAACCTCGAATAGCCAAAGTAATCTTGAGAAAGAAAATGGAAGTGGAGGAATCAACCTACCTGACTTCAGACTCTACTACAAAGCCACAGTCATCAAGACAGTATGGTACTGGCACAAAGACAGAAATATAGATCAATGGAACAGAATAGAAAGCCCAGAGATAAAACCACGAACCTATGGACACCGTATCTTTGACAAAGGAGGCAAGGATATACAATGGAAAAAAGACAACTTCTTTAACAAGTGGTGCTGGGAAAACTGGTCAACCACTTGTAAAAGAATGAAACTAGAACACTTTCTAACACCATACACAAAAATAAACTCAAAATGGATTAAAGATCTAAATGTAAGACCAGAAACTATAAAACTCCTAGAGGAGAACATAGGCAAAACACTCTCTGACATAAATCACAGCAAGATCTTCTATGACCCACCTCCCTGAATATTGGAAATAAAAGCAAAAATAAACAAATGGGACCTAATGAAAATTAAAAGCTTTTGCACAACAAAGGAAACTATAAGTAAGGTGAAAAGACAGCCCTCAGATTGGGAGAAAATAATAGCAAATGAGGAAACAGACAAAGGATTAATCTCAAAAATATACAAGCAACTCTTGAAGCTCAATTCCAGAAAAATAAATGACCCAATCAAAAAATGGGCCAAAGAACTAAACAGACATTTCTCCAAAGAAAACATACAGATGGCTAACAAACACATGAAAAGATGCTCAACATCACTCATTATTAGAGAAATGCAAATCAAAACCACAATGAGGTACCTTTACACGCCAGTCAGGATGACTGCTATCCAAAAGTCTACAAGCAATAAATGCTGGAGAGGGTGTGGAGAAAGGGGAACCCTCTTACACTGTTGGTGGGAATGCAAACTAGTACAGCCACTATGGAGAACAATGTGGAGATTTCTTAAAAAACTGGAATTAGAACTGCCATATGACCCAGCAATCCCACTTCTGGGCATACACACTGAGGAATCCAGATCTGAAAGAGACACGTGCACCCCAATGTTCATCGCAGCACTGTTTATAAGAGCCAGGACATGGAAGCAACCTAGATGCCCATCAGCAGATGAATGGATAAGGAAGCTGTGATACATATAAACCATGGAATATTACTCAGCCGTTATGAAGAATTCATTTGAATCAGTTCTAATGAGATGGATGAAACTGTAGCCCATTATACAGAGTGAAGTAAGCCAGAAAGATAAAGAACATTACAGTATACTAATGCATATATACGGAATTTAGAAAGATGGTAACGATGGCCCTATATGCAGGGCGGAAGAAGAGACGCAGAAGTACAGAACAGACTTTTGAACTCTGTGGGAGAAGGTGAGGGTGGGATGTTTCGAAAGAACAGCATGTATATTATCTGTGGTGAAACAGACCACCGGCCCAGGTGGGAGGCATGAGTCAAGTGCTCGGGCCTGGTGGGCTGGGAAGACCCAGAGGAATCAGGTGGAGAGGGAGGTGGGATGGGGGACCGGGATGGGGAATACGTGTAACTCTATGGCTGATTCATGTCAATGTATGACAAAACCCACTGAAAAATAAAAAATTAAAAAAAAAAAAAAAAAGTAAAGTCTCTTACTGTTTCCACTGTTTCCCCTGTTTTCCCATCTATTTGCCCTGAAGTGACAGGACCGGATATCATGATCGTTGCTTTCTGAATGTTGGATTTTAAGCCAACTTTTCCACTCTCCTCTTTCACTTTCATCAAGAGGTGCTTTAGTTCTTATTCGTTTTATGCCATTAGGGTGGTGCCATCTGCATATCTGAGGTTATTGATATTTCTCCCAGCAATCTTGATTCCAGCTTGTGCTTCATCCAGCCCAGCATTTCTCATGATGTACTCGACATAGAAGTTAAATAAGCAGGGTGACAATATACAGCCTTGATGTACTCCTTTCTTGATTTGAAACCAGTCTGTTGCTCCATGCCCTGTTCTAACTATTCTTGGCCTGCATACAGATTTCTCAGGAAGGAGGTCAGGTGGTCTGGTATTCCCATCCTTTTTAGAATTTTCCACAGTTTTTTGTGATCCACACAGTCGAAGGCTTTGGCATAGTCAATAAAGCAAAAGGAGAGGTTTTTCTGGAACTCTCTTGCTTTTTCAATGATCCAGCAGATGTTGGTAATTTGATCTCTGGTTCCTCTCACTTTTCTAAATCCAGCTTGAACATCTGGAATTTTACAGTTCATGTACAGTTGAATCCTGGCTTGGAGAACTTTGAGCATTACTTTGCTAATGTAAATTACAGTGGCTGCACAGCACTGGAGCAGCTGTGAGGAGATACCCCACGTCCAAGGTCAGAGAAGCCCCAGCAAGATGGTAGGCACTGGAGTGGCAGTTGTGCAGTGCTGGAACGACTCTGAGGAGATACCCCACGTCCAAGAGCAAAGAAGAAGCCCCAGCAAGATAGTAGGAGGGCGAATTCATGTTTAGAAACAGTGAGAGACTTTAACTTCTTGGGCTCCAAAATCACTGCAGATGGTGACTGCAGACATGAAATTAAAAGATGCTTGATCCTTGGAAGAAAAGTTATTACTAACCTAGACCATATTAAAAAGCAGGAATGTTATTTTGCAAACAAAGGTCTGTTAGTCAAAGGTATGGTTTTTCCAGTAGTCATGTATGAATGTGAGATTTGGACTATAAAGAAAGCTGAGTTCTGAAGAATTGATATTTTTGAACTGTGGTGTTGGAAAAGACTCTTGAGAGTCCCTTGGACTGCAAGGAGATCCAACCCGTCAACCTTGAAAGAAATCAGTCCTGAATCTTCATTGGAAGGACTGATGTTGAAGTTGAAACTCCAATACTTTGACCACCTGATGAGAAGAACCAACTCATTGGAAAAGACCCTGATGCTGGGAAAGATTGAAGGCAGAAGGAGAAGAAGACAACAGAGGACGAGATGGTTGGATAGCATCACTGACTCGATGGAGATGAATTTGAATAAACTCTGGGAGTTGGTGATAGACAGGCAAGGCTGGTGTGCTGCAGTTCATGGGGTCACAAAGAGTCGGACATAACTCAGCGACTGAACTGAACTGAACTTCGATGCAGTTTGAAAAAAAGTGATCTTTACTACATCGCACGGAGTAAAGGGGGGGAAAAGTATTAATTGTCAGCAAAGGAGGTTTAAATCAATTGAGCTGAGTTTTTCTTGGAGCGATCTTACATGCCATAAACCTTAAATATGGTGAAATTTCAAAGGCAACTTGACAAAATCTATGAGAAAAGCTATCTGTTCTGTTGATTGCAACAGAAGACCAATCAAAGCAATAATGATGGGGAAAGCTGAATGCCATAGCAAATGAGTGAACTCAGTTGGAAAGATAAATTAACAAGACAAAAATCAAATAAAAATATGTGTCTGTGTTAGTTCAGCCAGACAATCCTTGCTTCTTGCAGGTGAGAGTACGGGAGACAGGTGAAATAATGGCAAGTTCCCTAGTGGAATATATTATTGATACTTCCCTTTTTCATGTAGACCGCCAAGCTCCTCTGTCCATGGGATTCTCCAGGCAAGAATATTGGAGTGGGTTGTCATTTCCTTCTCCAGGGTATCTTCCCAACCCAGGGAACGAACCTGGGTCTCCCGCCTTGCAGACAGTCACTTTATCCTCTGAGCCACCAGGGAAGCCCTTTTCATGTTCACTGTTCCAAACGAATGCATTTATCAGGAAGAGAGAAGGACAAAATTGAAAACCCTTTTATAATTTACTTTATAATTTACTCAAGTTTCACACTTAGTTGGGGCTTCCCTGGAAAAGTACTCCCCTCTGTGCAGGAGACCCAAGTTCGATCCCTGGATCCAGATGACGTTCTGGAGAAGGAAATGGCAATCCACTGCATTACTTTTGCCTGGGAAATTCCATGGACAGAAGAGCTTGGTGGGCTACAATTGAAATAATTGCAGAGTTGAACAGGACTTAGAAATTAAACAACAACAAAGGAATAAAAAAGCGATGTTATATGGTAGTGAAGAGGGATCTACATCAAATGAGACTAACTTGGAGAAAGTTATAAGTCAGAAGTTTAGAATACCCAAACTTTACAAGTATCTTAGAAATAAAATTATTTTCATGGAAAGACTCTCTCCTTGATAGCAATGATTAGAAATACAAGAGAGGTAATAATGCCATAACTTGAATATGGGTAATACGAAGCTAGAAGAATAAGATACTGGCCTAAAATCATGTACAAACATATCTCTGTTTGCATCTAAGAGAGATGATCTTTAAGACTTAAAGGCAAGGACATAAGAAATAGATAAAAGAGAGGAACAAGATGGCAGAGGAGATGGTGGACGTGGAGTACATCTTTCTTCATGGATACATCAGGAATACACATTTAGAGACAGAAGTGCCTATAGAACACTGGCTGAGAGCGGACAGGCGTACCTGACCATTAGAAAAGAACCACACAAAACTCGGTAGGATGAAGGAACTAAGAGGAAAAACAGGAGTGTTGGTAGGGTTGGACCTGCCCTTGGAGGGTGGGGGAACTGAAGCAGGGGTTCGATCCCCACATTGGGGCAGTTTTCTGGGTCAGAGGAGAAACACTGAAGACTGAGAGTGAAGCAGCTTATCTGTGGCAGCCTAAATGGAAGGAGAATCAGACAGTCTTAGAAGGCACAGTGACTGGGAGTTGGAGTATGGGAATTGTGGAACAATCCCAGGGTAAGGGCTGCTGTTGACTGTGGAGAGATGGACTTAGGGGACATGAGGGAGAAGATTGTGGTGAGAAATGCCTGTGGAGGAAAGTCAGGCAGCCATGAAAGCAAAGTGATACTGCTTGGTCATGTGTAGAGGGTGGAGCCGTCACCATAGCCTCTCTTAACCCACATGCCAACATTGGGCAGCTGAACCCATCAAGTGCCGGACCTCCAGAACAAAGAATAGGGCCCCACCCAGGGTGCCCTTTTAAATGCCTGACATGCCAAACGACAGAGTAGGACCCCAGACAGGGTGCCCTTTTAAGTGCCTGACACGCGGATCTACAGAGTAGAACCCAGTGGGGCAGCAGCGGGGGCGGGGGGCGGGGTGACCTATGTGCCTGATGTGTCCAACAACAGTGAAGAACCACAGGCAAGAGAGCCCTCTAAGTGCCTGAACAGGTGGAACTATGGAGAAACACTAGCCAAAGATCAATTGTCAACTACCAGAGGCTCGAAAAAAGACTCAGATAGGGCCATAACTCCTGTGGCTGAGGCAGTCCATGTCCCTGCACACTTGGCACCATCAGGGTCCCTGTGACCCAAGCAGCTGCACCACCTTCATGTTCAACCCTCACTGGGGCAAAGCTGCCACAGGCAAAAAAAGTCTTGCATCTGTACACGTGAAGCCACTTCAGTCGTGTGAAGCTCTGTGACCCTGTGGACTGTGACCTGCCAGTCTTCTCTATCAGTGGGGTTCTCCAGGCAAGAATGCTGCAGTGTGTTGGCCAATACTGGTTGCCATATCCTTCTAGAGAACTACATTTCCTGCTGCCCTAGCCTTCAACTCCCATGAGTCCCTGATGCTGCCAGAACCCCTGCAACCCAAGCAGCTGCATCATCTCCACATCTGGCCCTCACTGGGGCAGGCTCAAGTCCTCCAGGGCAGCCTCAGGAGCAAACCCCAGTGGACAATTCACATGTAAAGGGGGGAATAAAACCACAGTTGAAACCCAGGGGCAGCGTGGCTAAAGAAGAAGACCCAAAACCTTCCCACCAGCTGTACAAGTTGCAGATTAAATCCACCTGATCAACTAGGCAGACTCTGTGTCTATGAAATATATAAAGGACATTGAGAGCTCCCTCAAAAGAAAATGCACTAGTTCTGAAAGCTGTGGACATTGGAGACAAAAACACACAGTAGGACCAGATTAGAATCCGAACTGCCTCCGCAGCACATCCAGAGACCAGCACAGTATTGGAGGGCATCCTAGGGGCGAGATGGTCTGTGACTCTCAGTGAAGGAAAGGACTGACAAGAGAAACCCAAGAAAAACATTTATTATTCTTATATTTTGACTTGTTCTGTAGTTTCTCTTGGATTTTTTTCTCTTTTTTCCCTTCCCCCCTCCCTTGTAGTTGTTGATTTTATTAGCATTATGAAATCTAATTAAGTTTTTTTTTTTTTTTTTAGATCATACTTTTTATTGCAGTTATAAACCTTTGCTTCTATTTTGGCTTTTTGCAGTTCTGTGGAGTTTTCCTTTTTTTCATTTCTTCTTTTTTAATTTTAATTAAAAAAATTAAAAACTATTATTATTTTTTCTACATTTACTCCTTTGTTTGCTTTTCCTACAATCTTTTCCCTTTGAGTTAATATTATATATATATATATATATATATATATATATATATATATATATATAAATCTTCTTTATCTCTATTTAACTTTTGATTTTTATTCTTTCTTTCTTTTTCTTCTTTCTTTTCTTTTTCTCATCTTATTTGTGAGTTTTGTTTTCATTTCTTTATTCCCCAGTTGGCACCTTGCTTTAGTTTTGTTTTACAGTTTGTGCTTTAGTTACTTTTGTTCTTACCTGGTGATATCATTTTTGGTTTCCTTTGTTCACTGGGTCAATGTATTGTATTTTATTTTTGTTGGACTGTTTTGATGTTGCTTATGGGTCTATATGTATATGTGTATATTCCATTATTTTAATTATCATTTACTTGATTTTGTAACTGCCATTTGTCTGGGTTCATGTTTGGTTTCTCATTTCAGGGTATTTGTTTTAATCTCATGGAATGCCATAACAGACCACCTGTGGAATCTCTATTCCTGGCCAGAGATCAAGCCCTGAGCCTTTGTTTGTGGGAGCATTGACTCCAAGACCCTAGACTACCAGAGAACTTCTAACTCCAGGGAGTATTAAATAGTGAGAACTCCCACAAAGGAAACCACTTGAATACAGCATCACCTAACTACCAGTAGCACCCTGTGCAGGACCCCTCATCCAAACAACAAACAAGAAAAATATACAAACCCAATCATCAGCAGACAGAAATACCACCTCACTCAGTCCTGCCCATCAGGGGAAAAAAAAAAATCAAAAAAATTAAGCACAAATCCCACCCTATATGAAACTCACACAAACCACTGGACCCACCTTGAGAGGGCAGAAACCAAAAGGAAGAAAGAATTCAACCTTGAAGCCTAGGAAAAGGAGACATCAAATACAGTAAGTTTTTTTAAAAATTATGAAAAGACAGAGAAATACTACATAGTTGAAAGAACAAACTAGAAACACAGAAGTACAAATAAGTGAAGAAGAAATAGGCAAGCTACCTGAAAAAGAATTCAGAATAATGATAATAAAGATGATCAAAAACCCTTGAAAATAGAATGGAGACAATGCAAGAATCAGCTAGCAAAGACCTAGAACAATTAAAGAATAAGCATACAGAGACAAATAACACAATTACTGAAATTAAAAATACTCTAGAAGGAATCAGTAGCAGAGTATCTGAAACAGAAGAACAGATCATGTGAGCTGGGACATAAAATGGTGGAAATAACTGCTGAAGAGTTGAATAAAGTAAAAAGAATGTAAAGAACTGAGGCTAGTCTTAGCGACCTCTGGGACAATTTTAAACTGCACCAACATTCGAATTACAGGGGTCCCAGGAGAAGAAGAGGGAAAAAAGGGGGTATGAGAAAAGTTTTGAAGAGTTTATAGTTGAAAATTTCCCTAACATGGAAAAGGAAATAGTCAATCAAGTCCAAGAATTGCAGAGTCCCATACAGGATTAACCCAAGGAGGAACATGGCAGGACACATAATAATCTAATTAACAAAAATTAAACACAAAGAAAGAATATTAAAGAAAGCAAGGGAAAAGAAACAAGTGGCATACAAGGGAAATCCCATATGTTTAGCACCTGATCTTAAAGCATAAACCCTGCAGGCCAGAAGGGAATGGCAGAATATTTTTAAAGTACTGAACGGGAAAAATCTACAACCAAGATTACTCTGCCTGGCCTGAATCTCATTCAAAATTGATGGAGAAATCAAAAGCTTTTCAGGCAAGCAAAAGTTAAGAGAATTCAGTACCACCAAACCAGCTTTACAGCACATGTTAAAGGAAATTATATAGTCAAGAAATACAAGAAAAGAAAAAGACCTATGAAAACAAACCTCCAACAATTAAGAAAATGGCAATAGGAATATATATATATATATATATATATATATATATATATATATATATATATATATATATATATAACTTTAAATATAAATGGATTAAATGCTCCAATCAAAAGACACAGACTGGCTGAATGGATATAAAAACAAGACACCTATATATGCTGTCTACAAGAAACCCACTTCAGATCCAAACACACATTTAGACTGAAAGTGAGAGGATGGAAAATTATATTCCTTGCAAATGGAAAGCAAAAGAAGGCTGGAGTAGCAATCCTCATATCAGACAAAATAGACCTTAAAATAAAGACTATTATGAGATAAGGAAGGACACTAATAACAATAATGATCAAGGGATCAATCCAAGAGGAAGACATAGCAATTTTAAATATCTATGCACCCAACATAGGATCACCTCAATACATAAGACAAACCCTAACAGACATAAAAGGAGAAATTGACAGTGGCACAATAATAGTAGGAGACTTTAAACCCACTTACACCAATGGATGGATCATAAAAACAAAATTAATAAAGAAACACTAGTCTTAAATGATACGTTAGAGGAGATGGATCTCATTGATATCTGAGGGGGTAACAGGCAGGAAGGCCAGGAGTCTCCAAATGGAGGAAATAGGCTGTAAGGGTCAGACATATTTATCTCTCTTAAACGGCAGGAGGAAACAAACTAGCGATATTTTTTTCCTTCTCTATACAAATTTAAAAGGAGGATGGGATGGAGAGGGAGGGGGGAGAGGGGTTCGGGATGGTGAACACATGTAAATCCATGGCTGATTCATGTCAATGTATGGCAAAAACCACTACAATATTGTAAAGTAATTAGCCTCCAACTAATAAAAATAAAGGAAAAATAAATAAATAAATAAAAAGGAGGTTCCTCTTAAAAATAAAAAACCAGGTTGCCATGACACCTGGTTTCACCTGAAGCTAACTATTATCAAACCTTGAGTTAACCAATACATTTTTCTTATGGAAATGCTTGTCTTAAGCTATGTTAATGTGCTATGCATTTACCCCATACTCTGTCTTCAAGTCAGTTCTGCCAAATGCCTCAGAACCTACTTGACAAACCAGTAAGTTATACTCAGATATTGTTCCCCTATCTACGTAAATGAAACTATTTGTATGGTAATCTGCCCTTCTACAAGATTCAAGTCAATCGTTTTATGGCCCGGGATGAATCATCTGGTGCCAAGATTATCACAAAATGCAACTTATGGATGGGGGGCGTGGTGCCATTCTGAGTCTTAAGACATTCTTTTCACTAACAGACTGCTAGTGACTATATAGCATCTAACTGAAGACTAGCAGAGGGGTACTCTTTTGCCCCCTTCTGACGCCTATGTCAGAAGCTTTCTCTATCTCCTTTATACTTTATTAAAACTTTATTACACAAAAGCTCTGAGCAATCCAGCCTCGTCTCTGGCCCCAGATTGAATTCATCTCCTCCGGAGGCCAAGAATCCAGGTGTCTTATCGTTCAGCAACAACCTTTCATATCTTCAGGACATTCCATCCAAATGCAGAAGAATACACCTTCTTCTCAAATGCACGTGGGACATTCTCCAGGAAAAGCCATATCTTGGGTCACAAATCAAACCTCAGTAAATTTAAGAAAATTGAAACCATGGCAAACATCTTTTCTGACCACAACGCTATGAGACTAGATATCAATTACAAGGAAAAAAAAACCTGCAAAAAACACAAGCACATGGAGATTAAACAGTACATTTCTAAAATGCACAAGAATGAAATTAGAACACTTTCTAATGTTTCAGGTTACTGAAGAAATCAAAAGGGAAATAAAAAAATTCCTAGAAACAAATGACAATGAAAACACAAATCAAACCTATGGGATTCAGCAAAAGCATTTCTAAGAGGGAAGTTTATAGCAGTACAATCCTACTTCAAGAAACAAGAAAAACATCAAATAGACAGCCTAACTTTACACCTAAAACAACTGGAAAAAGAAGAACCAAAAAACTCCTAAATTAGCAAAAGGTAAAAATTAATAAAGATCAGAGCAGAAATAAATGAAAAAGAAATGAAGAAACAAGAGTAAAGATTAATAAAACTAAAAGCTAGTTCTAGAGAAGATAAACAAAATTGACAAACCTTTAGCCAGACTCATCAAGAAAAAAAGATAAAAGAGTCAAATCAACAAAATTAGAAATGAAAAAGAAGAGGTTACAACAGACAGAGCAGAAATACAAAAGATTATAGGAGATTATTTTGGACAACTATATACTAATAAAATGGATAGCCTGGAAAATGGAAAGACACTTAGAAAAGGTAAATCTTCCAAAACTGAACCAGGAATAAACAGAAATTATGAACAACCCAATTACAAGCACTGAAATCAAAACTATGATCAAAAATCTCTCCCCCGCCCCCCCAAAAAAAGCCCAGGACCAGATGGCTTCACAGGAGAATTCCATCAAACATTTAGAGAATAGCTAATGGCTATCCTTCTAAAACTCTTCTAAAAAATTTCAGAAGTAACACTTCCTAACTCATTCTACAAGGCCACCATCACTCTGGTACTAAAATCAGATGAAGACAACACTAAAAAAGAAAACTACAGGCCAATATCACTGATGAACATGGATGCAAAAGTCCTCAACAAAATTCTTGCAAACACAGTTCAACAAGTATTAAAAAACTCATACACCATGATCAAATTGGGTTTATTCTAGGGATGCAAGTTTTCTTCACTATATGCCTGTCAATCAGTGTGACACACCATATTAACAAATAGAAAGATAAAAGCCATATGATCATCTCAATAGATGCAGAAAAAGCCTTTGACAAAAGTCAGTACCCATTTATGATTTAAAAAATGGGTATAGAAGGAGCCTACCTCAACATAGGAAAAGCCATATATTATAAGCCCACAGCAAACATTATTCTCAATGGTGAGAAACTGAAAGCATTCTCCCTAAGATCAGGAAGAAGACAGGGGTGTCCACTCTCACCACTATTATTCAACATAGTTTTGGAAGTCCTAGCTATAGCAATCAGAGAAGAAAAATAAATAAAAGGAATCCAGAACAGAAAAGAAGAAGTAAATTCTCATTGTTAGCAGATGACATACTATACATAGAAAACCCTAAAGATACTATCAGAAAATTACTAGTGCTAATCAATGAATTTAGCAAGCCACAGGATACAAAATCAATACACAGAAATCACTTGCCTTCCTATATATAAACAATGAAAAATCAGAAAAAGAAATTAAGGAATCAACCCTATTCACCATTGCAACAAAAACAATAAAATATCTAGGAATAACCCTACCTAAGGAGACAGAAGAACTGTATACAGAAAATTATGAGACACTGATGAAAGAAATCAAAGAGTACATAAACAGATGGAGAGATATTCCATGATCCTAGGTAGGAAGAATCAATACTTGAAAATGTACTTACTAAATGTAATCTATGGATTCAATGCTATGCCCATCAAATTACTAATGGCAGTTTTCACAGAACCAGAATAAAAAATTTCACAATTCATATAGAAATACAAAAGACCACAAATAGCCAAAGAAGTCTTGAGAAAGAAGAATGGAACTTCAGGAATCAACCTTCCTGGCTTCAGATTATACTACAAAGCTACAGTGATCAAGAGAGTATGTTACTGGAGCAAAAGCAGAAGTATAGACCAATAGAACAAAACAGAAAGTCCAGAAATAAATCCATGCACCAATGGGTACCTTATTTTGGGCAAAAGAGGCAAGAATACACAATGGGGCAAAGACAGCCTCTTCAATAAGTTGTGATGGAAAACTGGACAGCTACATGTAAAGGAATGAAAATAGAACACCTCCTAACACCATTCACAAAGATAAACTCAAAATGGATTAAAGACCTAAATGTAATACCAGAAACTATAAAACCCTTTTAGAGAAAATCATAGGCAGAACACTCAGTAACATAAATCAAAGCAAGATCTTCTGTAATCCACCTCTTAAAGTAATAGAAATAAAAACAAAAGTAAACAAGTGGGACCTGATTAAACTTAAAAGTTTTTGCACAGCAAATGAAACTCTGAGCAAGGTGAAAAGGCAATCCTCAGAATGGGAGAAAATAATAGAAAATTAAACAACTGACAAAGGATTGATTTTCAAAATATACAAGCAGTTCATACAACTCAATACCAGAGAAACAAACAGCCCAATCAAAAGGTGGGAAAGACCTGAACAGACATGTCTCCAGAGAATACATACAGATGGTTAACAAACACATGAAAAGATGCTCAGTATCACTAATTATTAGAGAAATGCAAATCACAAGAGTTGAACACAACTGAGTCATTGAGCATGCAAGCTTGTCATTTATGGAGGTCCTATTTCTCTTTTTCTGGTAATACAACTTTTAACACGTTTAAAGACAGTTTTTGACAAATCTTCATCTCAGTCTTACACAGTAGCATTGTTGTCTCTGATTCTTCTTCCTCTTTCTCTTCTCATCGTCGTCGTCCTCCTCTTTTCTTCTTTTCATATTCTCCTTCTTCCCCCATTGTTCTTCCTTCTCTATGGAGGCCACCATTTCCTAACAGATGTCTATGTTTTCTTTCTTTGCTTTCTTATTATCTCTGTCTTTCTCTTCTCTCTCTTCTGAATTTACACATTACCTCTCTTTCACAGACTCTTACATGGCTTTATGGAGATATATATTCTCAATAAAAGAGTAATTCATTTTGACATACAAAATTTTTTTCTACTATTAGTCAACCCTTCCTTCTTAACTTTGAAAAATCCCTTAATAGTTGCCATACATTGCTAAATATAATACAGCTTTAGGAAAAAAAGAAATTAACTATTTGCCATTAAGTTCTCTGTGAATCTTCAGAAATAATTTTCAAACTGTTATCTTCAAACATTGTGTTGGAAATTTTGTGATTCCTAAGCAAAGGCAGACAAATAAGGTGAGTCCTAAGATGATCCTGGTGTTCTGCCTTAAGGCAACATCTGGACTTCATTTAAAAGAGGAGTGAGATAAAGAAAGTCTTGGCGATAACCCTATATGCAAAACAGAAAAAGAGACACAGAAATACAGAACAGACTTTTGAACTCTGGGGGAGAACGTGAGGGTGGGATGTTTTGAAAGAACAGCATGTATATTATCTATGGTGAAACGGACCACCAGCCCAGGTGGGATACATGAGTCAGGTGCTCGGGCCTGGTGCACTGGGAGGACCCTGAGGAGTCGGGTGGGGAGGGAGGTGGGAGGGGGGATCGGGATGGGGAATACATGTAACTATATGGCTGATTCATGTCAGTGTATGACAAAACCCACTGAAATGTTGTAAAGTGATTGGCCTCCAACTAATAAAATAATATTAAAAAAAAAAAAAAAAAAAAGAAAGTCTTGTGGTATTCCTCAGGTGAAGACAATAAGATCAGTTTCTGTGGGTGAAGATAGCTGGAACGTTTATAACTGAATATCACGAGGAAGTAGCTTAAAAAAAAATAACTCCATGTATCTCCTTAGTTTCCTGCCTTGATTCTGTTGCTGAGTTTAAGTTATGCATGTGTAGCATGAAACTAAAGAAGTGAGGAAAACAGTAGCAAAGGATCAACATTTATATGACTTGTATAGGACTGGGAGGCATTCAAGTTTATAGCAGCTAGAATGAAGAGCTTTCACTGAACATACGCGACACTGACAAAACACTGTAAAATTAGAAAATCTAGTTTAAGACAAAATTGATCATATATTAAAGGTTACTCTAATCCTACTTTGGCAAAGTTTAAAACAAACCTTAAAAGATTCAAATGAATTTTTGAGTAACTAAACTCTGTGCCAGAGAAATTCAATACTCAACAATCCAAATCACACTCCTACAGTCAATGATGTAATATTCAAAATATCCAAAATCAACAAAAAATTACTAGCTAGATACAGAAGAAAAATATAATACCTAACTAGGAGAGAAACATTCAGAAGAAAAAGACTTAGAATAGTAGAGATGAGGGAATTAAATAATGGCTTAAAGGCCAAATTTTTGTCTGTATTATTAACATATTGATTAATTTTAAAAACACAAAGCACTATGAGAAAAAGAATACATTGTTATTGTTATTATTTTAGAGATCATAGCATATAGTAAAGGTTTAAATGATACATTCTCATGCCAGATCCTGAGATTTATGTATTTACCTTGATCAGAGGAAGGAATGTGTATATATGCTACCTCTACAGGTTTTTGCAGTTTAGCTTTATCAATCCTACAGTTTATGGAAAATCTGTCCAGGATGCTGAAAATACTTGATTTCTACATCTCCAGCTCCATAAATACTTCTAGCCCATTCATTCACAAAAGCTGCTGCAGATATTTGCAATCATCAAGAGTTTATTTTCTCCAGGATATTCCCATTAATTACATACTGTCAACCCATAAAATTAAATTAGAATTCTAATGATTACTGTAGGCAAGAACACAGGAACCATCTACCTTTCATGTGTTGTTGGAACATGTGCATTCAGTCTAATCAATTAGGACAAAAACTAAATCCTAGGGATCATCAGCTGAATTTACAAGATGTCTCCTGGTTTCTTGCATTTGATCCCTGATAGACAAGTGTAACTGACTCTCAAGGTTCTCAGGTCCCACACTGATGTCAACATGATGCATTTCTTTGGCCTTGGAGGTGTTTACACCTGTTCTGAGAATGCTGTACATGATTCTGTCTCTCACATGGCAGTTTGGGTGATAAATTACAAAACCTATTCTCTCCTGCTGACAGACTAGAGAAAACATGCACATAGAAAGGTTTCTCATCTATAAAGCTTTGTAGATGAAAATGCTGAATGATCCTATTGGAAGATATTCTTTTAGATTAATGGGCAAGATTAAGAACAGATTTCACTTGTCTCATGCATCCAACCTGGACTGGCAATCTCTTTCACACTTGATAATATACATGTCTTGATGCTGTTCTCTCAGATCATCCCACCCTCGCCTTCTCCCATAGAGTCCAAAAGTCTGTTCTGTACATCTGTGTCTCTTTTTCTGTCTTGCATATAGGGTTATCATTACCATCTTTCTAAATTCCATATATGGGCTGGTGCACTGGGACAACCCAGAGGGATGGGATGGGAGGGAGGTGGGGGGGGGGGTTTGGGATGGGGAACACATGTAAATCCATGGCTGATTCATGTCAATGTATGGCAAAAACCACTACAGTATTGTAAAGTAATTAGCCTCCAACTAATAAAAATAAATGAAAAAAAAAAAAAAAAAGAAAGAAAAGAATAGATTTCAATGATCTTGAATGCACAAGGGACATCAGAAAGGCGAATCCCTCTGTAAACTTCTTCCCGGCTTTGGAGAATTTCAGGGACTTGAAGGATGTTATGGCCTGCAACTGTGCAGCACCTGTGGATACCCAGATACTGTATTCCTCATTTCTCTGAGCCTACCTAGTAATTGCTAATAACTCTCTTTTTACTGGACAAATTGTTAACTCCATGGCTAATGTCAAACAAAAATGTTAAATAGGAAAAATCTAAGGCAAAAAGTAACAGCCAAGTCCTAACATAAAAATTCCATTAAAATATCAGGAATTTCTACCAAGCAAACCCACTATTGAGCTTCCCAGGTGGTGCTAGTAGTTAAAAAAAAAAAAAAAAAAAACACCTCACCTGCCTATGTTGGTGGATGTGGGTTTGATCCCTGGGTAGGAAAGATCCCCTGGAGGAGGACATGGCAACCCACTCCAGTATCCTTGCCCAGAGAATCCCATGGACAGAGGAACCTGGCAAACTGCAGTCCATAGGGTCACACTAAGTTGGACATGACTGAAGTGACTTAGCATGCTTGCAAATCCACTATTATTGTAAGGTGCTCAGGTGAGAGACTTTGGCTACTGCTGATAGAGAAATGGGATCAGTTTCTCTACCACTTAACTTTATGGAGGGCTCCAAATAGGAAAAAAATGATAAAGGCATTTCTGGAGGTTTTTTTTTTTTTTTTTTGCTTTAAATCCTGATTTCCTTTGGTAAAGACAACTGCTATGCTTCCCTGATTAAAGACTATGTTTTGTTCTTATGTAAATGTTCTGTCTTTGTAATTTTTCTTTTATTTTAGTTTTTGGCATTCTGCTGAAATATACATTCATTCATTCTCCAGTTACATAGTAGTTCCTGAAAATTTATTTCCAGTAAAATAATTCTATCACAAATCAAGGGATAACAATTTCTCCTAATGCTCAGGAAACAATTTCCGCAATTGCAAGCTTCTTAAAGTTTTGTTAGTTTATACTGGCTTGCAAAATGTGCAACAGGGTAAAAACCTAGTAAGTGCATTTAGAACAAATGAGTAATTGAATGAATGAAGTTCATAGTTCTTTATATTTAGTGTCTTTATTATTCTTTTGCACCTGTATTTTTAAAGTAATTCATATAGAATAATCTTCAAATCATTTTCCCCCCAAAGTTTGCTGATTTTCTCATCTCCTTTTGCTCTCCATGATCTCTCTACTGAGTGTAATAAGATGCCTCTCTCTCTGCCTCCTTTTTCATCCATTTCAGTAGTTGTCAATGTTTAAATGTCTTACTCGAGATAATGAGAAAACAAGTCATGTAAAATTTTATTGCCTACACAAGAATGATTGCAATAACAACCCAGACACAACTGAGGACTTAGCAAAGATATTTGGGCTGTAAATTGGTTGACCTTTGTCCACAAAGGAGAGGAAGATACAGTTTTTATTGCTAGGAAAGTAATTTGATGAGAAACTTTTTATGTGTTTCACTGTTAAAAAACAGATAATCTTCCAGGTTCATAAACATATTGGGACATTTCAGAGGCAAAATCATGAAAGAAATGGTGCACAAGAGCACTCTGAGATGGAAAATATCTTCAAGGCAGAACATTACCAACACGTCATTATGGTTAAAGTAGTCAATCGCTGTTTAGGCGCTAAGTTGTGTCCTACATTTGTGCAACCCCCTGGGTTGTATGTAACCCATCTTATGCAGTCTTTAATAGTGTGTGAAATATCATGTCCTCTATTCTTTCTCAGGTATAATCACATCAGACGATACTTGCTACCCAATCACTTTCATCTCTCACTCTCTGCTCTCCTTTCTACATAAACATATGTTCTTATATTTCCCTTTTTAACAAAATAATATTTGGCAAAGCTGTTCAAAACACTGGAGAAGGGAATGGCAAACCACTTCAGTATTCTTGCTTCGAGAACCCCATGAACAGTACGAAAAGGCAAAAAGATAAGACACTGAAAGATGAACTCCCCAGGTAAGTAGGTGCCCAATATGCAAATGGAGATCAGAGGAGAAATAATTCCAGAAAGAATGAAGAGACAGAGCCAAAAAAAAAACAATACCCAGTTGTGGATGTGACTGGTGATGGAAGCAAGGTCCAATGCTGTAAAGAGCAATATTGCATAGAAACCTGGAATGTTAGGTTCACAAATCAAGGCAATGTGGAATTGGTCAAACAGGAGATGGCAAGAGTGAACGTCGACATTTTAGGAATCAGCGAACTAAAATGGAATGGAATGGCAGAATTTAACTCAAATGACCATTATATCTAATAATTTGGGCAAGAATCCCTTAAAGAAATGGAGTAGCCATCATAGTCAACAAGCAATTTCAAAATGCAGTACTTGATTGCAATCTCAAAAATGACAGAATGACCTCTGTTCATTTCCAAGGCAAAGCATTCAATAACATGGTAATCGAGGTCTATGCCCTGACCAGTAATGCTGAAGAAACTGAAGCTGAATGATTCTATGAAGACCTACAAGACCTAGAACTAACACCCAAAAAAGATGTCCTTTTCATTATAGGGGACTGGAACGCAAAAGTAGGAAGTCAAGAAACACCTGGAGTAACAGGTAAATTTGGCCTTGGATTACAGAATGAAATAGGGAAAAGGCTAATAGAGTTTGCCAAGAGAATACATTGGTCATAGCAAACACCCTCTTCCAACAACACAACAGATGACTCTACACATGGACATCACCAGATGATCAAAACCCAGATAATCATGATGGCGTGATCACTCACCTAGAGCCAAATGTCCTGGAATGTGAGGTCAAGTGGACCTTAGGAAGCATCACTACAAACAAAGCCAGTGGAGGTGATGGAATTTCAGTTGAGCTATTTCAAATCCTAAAAGATGGATGCTGTGAAAGTGCTGTAGTTAATATGCCAGCGAATTTGGAAAATTCAGCAGTGGCCACAGGACTTGAAAAATCTAGTTTTCATTTCAATCCCAAAGATAGGCAATGCCAAAGAATGCTCAAACTACCACACAATTGCACTCATCTCACATGCTAGTAAAGTAATGCCCAAAATTCTCCAAGCCAGGCTTCAACAACATGTGAACCATGAACTTCCAGAAGTTCAAGCTGGTTTTAGAAAAGGCAGAGGAACCAGAGATCAAATTGTCAACATCTGTCGGATCATCAAAAAAGGAGAGTTCCAAGAAAAACATCTACTTCTGCTTTATTGACTATGCCAAAGTCTTGGACTGTGTGGATCACCACAATCTGTGGAAGATTCTTAAAGAGGTGGGAATACCAGACCACCTGACCTGCCTCTTGAGAAACCTATATGCAGGTCAGGAAGTAACAGTTAGAACTGGACATAAAACAACAGACTGGTTCCATATAGGAAAAGGAATATGTCAAGGCTGTATATTGTTATCCTGATTATTTAACTTATATGCAGAGTACATCATGAGAAATGCTGGATTGGATGAAGCACAAACTGGAATCAAGATTGCTAGGAGAATTATCAATAACCTCAGATAGGCAGATGACACTGCCCTTATGGCAGAAAGTGAACTAAAGAGCCTCTTGATGAAAGTGAAAGAGGAGAGTGAAAAATTTAACTTAAAGCTCAACATTCAGAAAGCTAAGATCATGTCATCCAGTCCCATCACTTCATGGCAAATAGACGGGGAAACAGTGGAAACAGTGTCAGATTTTATTCTTGGGGGCTCCAAAATCACTGCAGATGGTGACTGCAGCCATGAAATTAAAAGATACTTGCTCCTTGGAAGAAAAGTTATGACCAACCTAGACAGCATATTAAAAAGCAGAGACATTACTTTGCCAGCAAAGGTCTGTCTGGTAAAAACTATAGTTTTTCCAGTAGTCATGCATGGGTCTGAGAGTTGGACTATGAAGAAAGCTGAGCGCCGATGAATTTATGTTTTTGTATTGTGTTGTGGAGAAGACTGTTGAGAGTCCCTTGGACAGCAAGGAGATCCAGTCAGTCTATCCTAAAGGAAATCAGTGCTGAATATTCATTGGAAGGATTGATGCTGAAGCTGAAACTCCAGTATTATGGCCACCTGATGTGAAGAGCTGACTCATTTGAAAAGACCCTGATGCTGGGAAAGATTGAAGGCGGGAGGAAAAGGGAACCACAGAGGATGAGATGATTGAATGGCATTACCGACTCAATGGCCATGAGTTTGAGTAAACTCTGGGTGTTGGTGCTGGACAGGGAGGCCTGACATGCTGCATTTCATGGGGTTGCAAAGAGTCTGGCACTACTGAGAGACTGAACTGAACTGTTTCAAAACAAGTAGAAGCAAAATTTCTTCCTTCTAACCTGCATTCTGTTATAGGTTCTGCCATGTCTTTCTGCCGTTCACAGTCAATATTTCTTTTAAAGAGCGGTCCACACTCAGCTTCTTCACTTACTTGACACCCATGTACTCTTTAAACCCCATCAGTCTGCTGAAAGTGCCTCAGATGGGTTGCATGTGCTCTGCTTGGAATTTTTTTCAGCTCAGCCTAAGCTAACCTGACCCTCCACAACATTTGGATGTATATGATCACTAAGTCTATGACATTTTTGTCTTGTTTGAGTTTCGTGAAATGGCACTCTTTAATTTCTAATGGGTCTCTGTGGGTCAGTTATGTGATCTGTCTCTTTAGCCCAGTCCTTAACCTCCTCCCATACCCCAATTCCTCTTACTGAGGGTTTCAAGCTTTTGCTTTACTTTTCTCAACCTGTATGATTTCTATCATTAATTTTATCTAGTCTCATGAATTTAGCAGTCATCTATATACATGTATTTTAGGCATCCTTCCTGAGCTTTTGACAGATATATTTATCTCCAGAATGTCTCCTCTTGATCATCTTGTATTTCAAATTTAGCATATGCAAAGATGAACTCACCATTTGCTCCTCAAACATTTTCCTGTGGCTGTAATCTCGGTCTCAGAGAATGCCACATCATCTGCTCATATGATATTTAGCACTGTCAACATTTTCTGGTGGCAGTCATTTAGAGAAAATATTTTTTGAAAGAAATACATTTTCTTTTTACTTTTTAGTATATCTCTAGGCTTTTAGTGTTTTTGGTATAATATCAGAAGAATATTGCTGGGAGTATGGGTAGCTCATTTTGATATCTCACTGCTATCTAACCAACCTGATATTTATACAGTCATAAAAGCAGTAATGGTTATGTTCTTTCAGCTTTAAAATCCTACTGTCTTGGAAAACATGGTTCAAAACCTGGCAATCATGTATTTGTTGGAGTTTCTTTCCTTCAAAGAAGAATTTTTCCTCAAAGTAACTCAAAATAGCAGGAAAATTTTATACTTCTTCTCTCCTGCCGCTGAAAGTCTCCTGCACTACCCAAGCACTTAGTAATGGAAAATATAACCCTCAGTTTGGTTGTGGTGGTGTTAGTTGCTTAGTCATGTCCAACTCTTTGCAACCCTATGGACTGTAGCCCTCCAGGCTCCTCTGCCCATGGGATTCTCCAGATAAGAATATTGGAATGTGTAGCTATTTTCTTCTCCAGGGGATCTTCCAGACCCAGGGCTCAAACCCAGGTCTCCTGCATTGCAGGGAGATTCTTCACTACTGAGTTACCAAGGAAGGCCTAACTCTCAGTTTCAGGGCCTTCAATTTCTAAATTATTGCACCAGATTCATCTGTCAAAGGCTCTGTGGTTTTCTTCTTTCCACTGTCAGTTTCCCTCTGTTCAAGTCATACCCCTTGCCTGAATTAGTAAGGAAACAAAATGGCCAGTGAATCAGAAGATATGGTGTGTCTGTGCGTATATATATATATATATGTATATATATATACTGGAATATTACTTAGCCATAAAAAGAATAAAATAATGACATTGTCAGCAACATGGGTAGAACGAGATTATCATACTATGTGAAATAAGTAAGAAAAAGACAAATATTATTGATATCACTTATATGTGGAATCTAAATTATGATAAAATTACCTTATTTACAAAACAGAAACAGATTCACAGATATAGAAAATAACCTTGTTTATCAAAGGGGAAAAGGGTGAAGGAAGGATAAATTAAGCATTTGGGATTAACAGATACAAACTATATAAAATAAACAACAAGATCCTACTGTAGTGCACAAGAAACTATACTTAATCTCCTGTAATAAAAAAATAATGGAGAAGAAAAAAAAGCTGATTAGTACCAGGCTTTGAAATTTGGTAGAGGTAAGGTGTAGATCACAGACAAGCAATACTATAAAGAACCATATAGAGTAAATATGTTAGGCTTGGCAGTCCAAAAGGCAAAAATAAAGTTATTATGTAGGCATGTATATGAAATCAAAGCTTTGTGCATTTATATAATGAGAGGAAACCAACTTTGTTGATGAAATTAAAAATCTGTAATATAGTTCTTTTTTTGGTAATACAGGCTAACTAATAATAATTGAATTCTCACTTGTCTCTTTTTTCTAGGTTTGAGGATAACATTTTGTTTAATTGAGGTTCAAAATTATTGTTTCCTATCTCCAGATTTATTCCAGATGTTCATTAGTGTTGATCAGTCATGAGATTTTATGTATTTCAGTGGAAATGATGAAGAGATTCAAGGGATTAGAACTGAGAGAGTGCCTGAAGAACTATGGATGGAGGTTCATAACACTGTACAAGAGGCAGTGATCAAAACCATCCCCAAGAAAAAGAAATGCAAAAAGGAGGAGTGGTTGTCTGAGGAGGACTTACAAATAGCTGATAAAAGAAAAGAGGTGAAAGGAAAAGGAGGAAAGGATAGATATATCTATCTGAATGCAAAGTTCCAAAGAATAGAAAGGAATAATAAGAAAATGAAAAATACCAAGAAATGGAGGAAAACAATAGAATGTGAAAGACTAGAGATCTCTTCAAGAAAATTAGGGATACCAAGGGAACATTTCACCCAAAGATAGGCACGGTAAAGGACAGAGGCTGTATGGAGCTAACAGAAGCAGAAGATATTAAGAAGAGGTGACACAAATACACAGAAGAACTATGCAAAAAAAGATCTTAATGACCCAGATAACCAGGATGGTGTGATCATTCACCTAGAGCCAGGTGAGTCCAAAGTCAAGTAGGCCTTAGGAAACAGCACTATGAACAACGCTAGTGGAGGTGATGGAATTCCAGTTGAGCTATTTCAAATCCTAAAAAATGATGCTGTGAAAGTGCTGTACTCAATCTGCCAGCAACATTGGAAAATTCAGCAGTGGCCACAGGACTGGAAAACGTCAGTTTTCATTTCAATCCCAAAGAAGGGCAATGCCAAGGGATGTTCAAACTACTGCACAATTGCACTCATCTCACACGCTAGCAAAGTAATGCTCAAAATCTTTCAAGCTAGGTTTCAATAGGATGTGAACTGAGAACTTCCGGATGTTCAAGCTGGTTTTAGGAAAGACAGAGGAACCAGAGATCAAATTGCCAACATCCACTGGATTATTGAAAAAGTAAGAGAGTTCCAGAAAAACATCTATTTCTGCTTTATTGACTATGCCAAAGCCTTTGACTGTGTGGATCACCACAAACTGGAAAATTCTTAGAGATGGGAATACCAGACCATCTGACCTGCCTCCTGAGAAATCTGCAGGCAGATTAAGAAGCAACAGCTAGAACCAGATGTGCAAGTACTGACTAGTTCTAAATTGGGAAAGTAGTATGTCAAGGCTGTATATTGTCACTCTGCTTACATAACTTCTATGCAGAGTACATCACATAAAATGCTGGGCTGGAGAAAGCACAAGGTGGAATCAAGATGGCCGGTAGAAATATAAATAACCTCAGATATGCAGATGACACCACCCTTATGGCAGAAAGTGAAGAGGAATTAAAGAGCCTCTTGATGAAGGTGAAAGAGCGGAGCAAAAAAGCTGGCTTAAAACTCAACATTAAAAAAACGAAGATCATGGCATTCAGCCCCATCACCTCATGGCAGTTAGGTGGGGAAGCAATGAAAGCAGTGATTGATTTTATTTTCTTGGGCTCCAAAATCAAAGCAGATGGTGACTGCAGTCATGAAATTAAAAGACACTTGCTCTTTGGAAGAAAAGCTCTGACCAATCTAAAGCAGAGATATTACTTTGCCAACAGAGATACATATTGTCAAAGATATGGTTTTTCCAGTGGTCACGTATGGGTATGAGAGCTGGACAGTAAAAAAAGGCTGAGCACCGAAGGAATTGATGCCTTCAAATTGTGATGCTGGAGAAGACTCTTGAGAGTCCTTTGGACAGCAAGGAGATCAAGCCAATCCGTCCTAAATGAAATTAAACTGGAATATTCATTAGAAGGACTGATGCTGAAGCTGGAGCTCCAATACTTTGACTACCTGATGTGAAGAGCTGACTCATTTGAAAAGACCCTGATGCTGGGAAAGATTGAGGGCAGGAGGAGAAGGATACAACACAGGGTGAGATGGTTGGATGGCAATGGATATGAGTTTGAGCAAACTCTGGGAGGTGGTGAAGGACAGT
Organism: Muntiacus reevesi; assembly: GCF_963930625.1. Classification (NCBI taxonomy): domain Eukaryota; kingdom Metazoa; phylum Chordata; class Mammalia; order Artiodactyla; family Cervidae; genus Muntiacus; species Muntiacus reevesi. Next base: position 27,209,330 of record NC_089268.1, on the reverse strand, counting down.
GAAGCCTGGTGTGTTGCAGTCCATGGGACTGCAAAGAGCCAGACATGACTGAGTGACTGAACAACAACAGCAACATCAATTCTTGAGCATTTATTTTAGTTTATGATAGTCATTATTTGGATGTCTCGAAAACTAGTCACTTTGTTTATATTTCAGTTTGAGGAGTTTGGGTCTATATAGTTCATGCTGAGATTCTACCTTGTCCTCTTGCGTATAGATTTGTCTGTTGACCCTGCTTTGGTATTACTAATGCCAGCCTCAAGTAGACAGTTAGTGCTAGACTCAATTTCAATATTGGATCCCCACTTGTTGAGGACTACATTCTGTCCTTCCTATACCAATTAGCTACCTGTTTTGGTTTCTGTTTGCTAGGCATGGCCAACAGAATCAATGTAGTTTTTACTGCTTTGTCCTCACAAAGGGCCCTTTTTGAAGTAGATACCTGTCTACCTGTCCCCCCATTATGTTGTTTGAGATCTTCCTAACTTGATGGGCTCCTTCTTCTTCCTGCTGCTGGAATTGAGCCCAATATCTGCCTCATATTCACCACCCTCCTCAGTGTATCTAGTTTCTCTAGTCTTCCTGTCTAGCTTGTCCAACTACCACCCAAACTCTAGTTTCATCTGAATATTCAACTGTAGGTTGAATCTACTACCATTCTTAACAGAAGGTGCTTCAATACTGAGTTAGTATTGAATTGAATCACAACTGACAAAAATACAGCATACAAATGACTTAAACATGTAAAATTTTATTTCTTATGGGAAATAAATAATAGGGCATAGAGTAGCTTCATAAAGTTGTCAGAACGCCAAGGTGATTCGATCTCTCATCCATCTATATCATATCACATGATATGACATGAATCACATTACATGACCTGAGATATTCTTAGAGATCCACCCATTATGTCACATTACAGGCATCAGAAAAATTAAATAAAATAAGAATATCATATACTTTTCCTCTAAGGACACAACCCAAAGATCATAGATAATAATTCATCTTATAGTGTACTGGTCATAATTTAGTCACATTTGGCAGGGAATGTTAGGAAATCTAATCTTTGTACTAAGCTGTCATAGGCATAATAATAAGAATTGATATGAGGGGCAACCACCAGTCTGTGTATCAGAGCTTCATCTTGAGAATAAACCAGTAAGGGAGGAAGAAAAAAAATCAGTTTGTGTCTAGTGGGGAGAATTGTAATTGTCAGGGAAAGGTAGGCACACAAATTACAATATTAATGTGTTCTACTCCACTTGGACAATAGTCAAGGAGCCTGAGTCAGAGGACCAAAGTCTAAAAAATGGTCTTAGGACACCATAAAATGTTTGTTCAGAAAATGTGAAGATGTGAGATCCATCTGCCATGTTATAGAAAGATACATCTCCAGCCTCATAATCCAGGAATATTCCCACCCTACAGGGTTTTTCTTTTAGAGTAAGAGAAGTTTCTACGGATTTAAGACCCCAGTACTCTCCCTCATAGAGCCTAATGGCCCAGAAACCATTCTGTGGTGACATTGCGACCCTCCCCTTCCTTGTTACATTATCCTTACAAACCCCCAGATCCCAGGAATGTGCATCCCCAACCCCCACCTCCCAGAAGTATCTCCCTGAGCTGACATGCAGCTGACCAAGTGCACAGGGAAGAGAGACAAATCTCTGTGAGCAGCTGGGAAGATCTTGAAATGGTTCTTTCCAGGTTACTCTTCTCCCCTCTTCAGACAGGAAGAGGGCAGGATGGGCAGTGACTGCATCCAGAGTCAGATTTACTGCAAAGACAAGAGATCATCAGGTTTCTGGGAATGGTATCAGTAGGCCTGGGCCAGAGTCTCCCTTCTGTGAGAGCTTCTCTGACCCGGGGGAGATCCAGTTCACCTCTCTGCATCTTCCCTGGGACTACCTACAAGATACAGGGTCTGTGTTGGACTATGATAGACTCACCAGTCTGGAACTCTTCTTTTCTCCAATCTACAAGGAACAAATGAACATAAGAATCCACCGTCTGACAGATAGAGCTGCCTGTCTATCCAGAGCACCATAGTAATAAAGTCCTTAATTCAAATAATAGCAAACAACAAAGAAAACCCTCTTTTATATACTTGAACCTCTTTTTACAAGATGCTAAACTATATATGTCTGGAAGACCTGCCCTGTCCCTATGCTCTCCTCATCCAAAATTCGTATAGGATAAATATTTGTAATCTATTTAGGATGTTTGAAAGGAAATATAAGATATGATGGGTCTGGCCAAATAACTTATTGTTCACTTTAGATACCTCAGATTTTAGCAGTTGAAAACGATTCTATCTACACTCAAAACACAATGTTACCTGCAATCAAAAATAATAAAATTACTAAAATGCAAAGCTCCAAACACACTATTCTCTGTTAAAATAATGATTTATCTATTGAATTCATGAAATAAATGCTTTGCACTTCCTTAATTTTGAGCAAATGTTTTACACACACTAGATGCTCATATAAAGTCTATGATAATAGGATTTTCTTCATCAGAGTCTGTGTTGCTCACCAGCATACAATGGTGTTTCTCTCCATACTGCAAAAGAACAAAATAGAAGAAACTTAACTTTTATCCTTTTATGTATTCTTTCATTGTCTTTTTTGTTATATTAAAAACAAATATAAGAAATATTTGTCTTTGCTCTATTTCTTCTACTGAATCCTTTAAGCTTCCTCTTTCTATCCTATAACCTCATATTCCAATATTCACACATGGTGATAAAAATGATCAGGTGGAGGATAGATATAAATATAGAAAAAAGCAAAGATTGCAGGGATAGGAGCATGAAGGAAGGAGCATAGAAGGAAGGAAGGAACAAATGAATGAAAGGGGAGAGGAAGAATTACAGGCTGAATAATTAGTGGCTTGCACTTCAGAGAGAATTTATTGAAAACATTGATATTTATAAAGATAAGGCTTCCAATGCTGCTGTGCTTACACTAAACATTTTTGTTGTATTTCTGCATTCTATTCCACTGACATAGGGGCAGAATCTAAGAAAAACAGAACAGTGAAGGTTTCTGAGAGATGATCATTACTCACCAGACTTGAATTGAGCCTTCTTCTTCTCTGAAAGAAAAGACACAATCATGTATGTGTATATAAATAGATTTTCTTAACATCACAAAGAAGATGCCAGTAATGCCATACATCTGTCAATATTTGTGTCTGAAACTTGCTAAGTAATGTCCATTTCAAAAGCAATGAAAAAAATGTCAAAGGTTCATTTCATCTGGAAACTCCATTATAATATGAAGGATATAATCTCATATGAAAGGACATGAGGATTTAATAATTCTTATAGTAAGATACTAAAATAGTATAGAATAATCTTAGAAATTAGCCATAGAGTTTAAAGATACATTATCAATGAAGTTTATCTGAGTGACTGAAAAGTGCTCAAGGCCCTGAAGGAAGAGAAATTTGTTGAATCAACTGATAAGTGGTTAAAATAAAAATGATTGAAGGGTAATGATTTTTGTTGGAAAGAAACAATGATGCAAAGTCATATAAAAAATATTTATATGCCTAAGATCACTGGAGATTATGACCAAGCAAAGTGTATCAAGATTACACTTGACATTAGTATATGCACAATGTTTAAAAGGTCAACAAAGGAGGAACTTATCTTATTAAACAACTTTGGAGTCTGAACCCTGTTCTTAAATGGAAAGAGTATAATATATAAAATAATTGTGACTCCATCTCAGAGCACATGAGGAAAAACCGAAGTTTTCTTCTGAATAAAAATAACCACACTCTTCTTAGTCTAATCCCTTTCATCTCACCAATATTTTTTTTTCACTAACCTTATAATTAAGTATAATTATAAGGAATTATAATTCACTAGGAAGATAAAGGAAAAGAGGAAGAATAAAAGATAGAGGAAAAAATTGAGAGACTTAATATGGGAATTTTATTAGAAGTTCAGGATGCCAAAAAGAAAATGGATAAGATATTTTGAAATTAACAAGAAGGCAAAGGAAAGGTAGGATTGTGTAAGAGGTGCATGTCAAGATATAAGAGGAAAAAATATATCTAGGAAATAAATCTTTTGAAAAGATTAATAAAACTTACCAATTTCCTTCTTGAGCTGCTCTGAAAAATATAATGGAAAAACTCATGTAAATTTCAAGGAAAACCAGAAAATGAAAGTGAAAATAAAATTTCCACTGCACAGTAAATAGATAAGATGGATGTAGTTAGAAAAAAAGAAAAGAAAACAAAGAAAAAGTCCTGAAAAATACCAAGGAAGCAAATATTTTTATCTTGTAAAAATGGTGACAATTTGTTCTTGCAGACCAAAAAAAAAAAAAATGTTGCTTGACATTTTGGTAAACAATGAATGTTGCTTACCATGAAGCCAACAGAACCAGATGGTGTGCCCTGGGGATATTCAGGATGGAGAAAAACAGGATACTGGCCCCAGTAGTTAGGATGTATATCAAAGGAATAATTTCAATAAGCCTTAGCTCTTATATCTTACTATATACAAAAAGGCATTAACTTGAGATGCCTGGTTTTTTTAAATTATTATTAGAGGTAATCTTGATGTGTTCCACTACTGTTTTGCTTTTGTTTTTCCAGTAAAACTCCTAGATAATTTGAATCCTTCCTTACCTCTCTGTAAGAGTTCCTCAGAACTCTCTGAGAGGCTGTATCCTAGGTTATAGTCCTGAGTAAGGTCCCCAAATAAAACCTAACTTAAAACTTTTAGCGGCCGGAGGAGCTAAGATGGCGGAGGAATCAGATGGGGAGTCCACTTTCTCCCCCACAAATTCATGAAAGAACATTTGAACGCTGAGCAACCACAAAACAACTTCTGAACGCTGGCAGAGGACATCAGGCATCCAGAAAAGCAGCCCATTGTCTTCGAAAGGAGGTAGGACAAAATATAAAAGATAAAAAGAGAGACAAAAGAGCTAGGGATGGAGATCCATCCTGGGAAGGGAGTCTTAATAGAGGAAGTTTCCAAATACCAGGAAACCCTCTCACCGGTGGGTCTGGGGGAAGTCTTCGAATCTCAGAGGGCAACCTAACTGGGAGGAAAAATAAATAAATAAAACCCACAGATTACATGCCTAAAGGAACTCCCAGCAGAAAAGTACTCCAGACACTCGCATCCACCACTAGCAAGTGGGGGCTGAACGGAGAGAAGCGGGTGGGCGGCACTGCTTAGGGTAAGGACCGGGCCTCAATGCCCTGCGGGTAATCTGAGGGAGCTAATGTGAGATAGCAACCTAAACTGTGGGATAGCAAGAGAGAGAGAGAATTAACCTGTGAAAAACCCTAACCTAAGGCACTGCCAGCCCATTCACAGAACAAAGGACTCAGCAATACCAGAGAAGAGCTAGCCGGCTGTGGACCGGTCCATCTCCCACCAGAGGCAGGGAGGAGGTGGGCGCCAGCCAGAGCCAGAAAGGGGCAAACTTGGCCCCAGAGAGGGCATCCCCTACCAAACTGCAAACAGGCTTCCAGTTTCTAACCAAAGACTTCCTAAGATTCTGGTTGGTTGACACCTGCCGGGAGGGTCGCAGCCAGAGATCAGCTCCCAGAGGAAACACAAGGCACACTGGACCGGGTGCGCCCAGAAACTGAGGCTGGGACCGGGGAGGGGATGAGTCACACTGCACCTGAAGAGAGTGTGCTCCTCAAGCACCTGGTTGCCTGAGCTGCTCAGATCGGGGAAGGGCACAAAACGCAGGGCCAACCAAGTCTGCGCCTTTGTGGAGTACCCGAGAACCTGAAGCTGAGCGGCTTAGACCTGGGAAGTGCACGCAACTCAGGGCCCGCTCCCTGTAGAGCAACCTGAAGCCTGAGCGGTATAGACGGGGAAAGCACACACGCCGCGAGCAGGGGCAAACCCAGTGTGGCCGGAACACTGCGAGCACTCCCCACACACACCAGTGATATTTGTTTGCAGTGCCCCTCCCTCCCCACAGCACAACTGAACAAGTGAGCCTAAACAAGAGACCACCTCCAACCCCTTGTGTCATGGCAGAAATTAGACACTGAAGAGACCTGCAAACAGAAGCCAAATAAACAAAGGGAACCACTTTAGAAGTGACCAGTGCAACAGATTAAAATCCCTGTAGTTAACAGTGACTACACTGGAAGGGGCCTATAGGTATTGAGAA